>NC_092499.1:74460909-74762272 GCF_047511675.1 Marmota flaviventris
AGTCTTTTTTTTTTTTTAGTGGATCTGGAACATTCTAGAATGTACAAATAAGCATTGTTCTCTTTAGAAGAGTTACTTCTATACAAGGCTATCTAAACCAAAACAAAACACTAGCCCCAGTGCTTCTGGTGTCAAGAGGGAAACCCTAATCCAGTTCCCACAATACCACCAAAAATGTCCCTTGATAATAGAAAGAAGTGGTTGACATTTATTTGTGTATCAGGCTAAAAAATTTGCACGGGAATTGAGGCCAACCCTTCCAATGTCTTTATTTCCTTCAGCAACATCTTGTCTCTAGATGGAATTCAGCTCCCTTTTAAAAGAACATGTCTTGGAATTTTCCCAAGCCATGAACATATCTTCTTGGTGAAGTTTATCACCTGGCCATACCAAGCTTCATGGAAGCCAAGGAACAGTGTCTTTATTTTGTACCAAGTCCCAAATTGGAAACCTTATAGGGATAGAAGAAGAAAAGTGGACATTGAGGGACAATAACACTCAGTAACCTTAACCTTTTGGGTTAAATATCCAAGTTAATGATGTTTGTTAGACAAATCTTACCTTGGCTACCTATTGATGTATCTTTTCAACATATAAATGGCATTTTCCAAACTGAAGTTGCAGTATCTGTTTTAATTGTGTAATAAATATCAGCTCTGTTGTGGATGACTGTCACCAAGACAGTTCTGTTTCTTCTAGCTTTAGAAAGGCATTCAGAAGATGAACGGCCCAGATGAGACTTCAGAGCAGTGATTCTCCCGTGTGGTCTGGACCAGTGGCATCAGCATCCTGTGGGAGCTTGTTAGATAAGCAAATTCTCAGACCCACCCTAGACCCTCTGCGTCAGAAATCCTGGGAATAGGGCCCAACAATCTGTGTTTTAGCAAGTCTGACAGGTGACGCTACTGCATGCTCAAGTTGGAGAACCACAGTTGCATCCAAATCCTAAGGGCACTGTCCCAATCTAGCAGGCTAGACACAGTACCATGTGTCATCTGGTTTTCTTAGAGCTTTCTTGACAATGGAAATTCCCCAACAAATCTATTTGCCTAAGAAGGGAGGATGCTTTTCTCATAAACTTCAAATAGAAACCCCAAATCCCAAAGCCAAATAAATAAAAACAAGTATTTCTAGTCATATTTTGACTATAATCTACTTAAAAAAATTTTAAACTTTATTTGGAAATAATTTAAAATTTGTGGGCAAGCTATAAGAGGAAGAATAGTACAAAGAACATCCCTACCACCGTTTATTTAGGTGCACCTATTGTTGATATTTTCCCCATTTGATTTGTCACCTGTGGCACCCACACCCTTTTTGTGAACCATTTAAGGACAAGTTACTTATATCATGATCTATTTACTATTAAATACCTCAGTTCCTAAGAATAGAAATATTTTGTTAGTCAATCTTAGCACAGTTATTAGCTTCATTCCCTGTATCAGTGATATAGTACTCTTATGTCATCTGACATCTACATTTCAGTTTTTTCAATAGATCCTAAATACCTGTATGAAAGCATTTTTTCTCCTCTAGTACAAGATTTAGTCTTGGATTATATAACATATTTCATTGTCATGTTTCTTTAGTTTTCTTTCATCTGAAACATTTTGTAGACATATTTTGTCTTTCATGATTCTGGTATTTTAAAAGAACAGTCCTTTTTTTTAAAAAAAATAATAGAATATTCTTCATTTTAGGTTTGTTGGCTGTTTCCTTGTGATTAGATTCAGGTGATGCCTTCTTGGTTGAAATAATCCTTCAGTGGAATTGCATCCCTCTCAGGGTGTCATTTCTGGAGTCACATACACATCCAATAATTTTGAACAAACAGAAGGTATTAGTCACAATTTATAACTTAAAACATGTGTATATGCCATCTTATTAATTTTCATTTTTTAAAGAAATAAGAGGCAATTCTAAAAGAAGAGCTTGCTTCCTCTTATTACTCAGTTTTCAAAAAACATTAGAATTATATTTGAAGACAATGGATTGCTTTGCTTCCATCTTGTAATTTTCTTGTCATTTGAAAGCAAGGCAGATGTTACCGGAAAAGAAAAAAAAAAAAAAAAGAAAAAGAAAGGAAGGAGTACAAAAAAGAGAGATTCAGTGAATTCCTGTGGAATCTGCATGATTTAAAACTCTAGAAATAAGAAGTCCAAATGTGTCAATAAGAATAAGGAGTGGTGTGTTTTGGAGTGTTCAGGTTGGTGGAGTGGGGTTAAGTTCCATAGCTGGTGGAGACCCATGCAGGGGTTGCTCAAGTTGACCTTCCAAAAGGCCGAATATTGTTCATAGCTCTGAAAAGTCTAGTCGACTGGGTTTCTCACATTTCTGGTGAGAGCACCCCAATTTTTCTTTTGTCCAGTGTTTTCCTACATGGAAAATTACAGAGTGTTTTAAATAAGCCTTAAGCAGATCTGGAAGAATTTTGGAAAAAGTTTGGGCTTCTACAAAGCATATTAATTTGTTGAAAAACTGACTGGGCTTTGTTTCTTGAGGAAAGATACTTAGTATGCTGATGAAAAAATGCTATTGTTCTCAAATTAATGGAAAAATTTCCATATTTTGTCCTAACTCAAGACTTTGAAAGGCAGAACCAGTGAGGGAGTTGGCTGAGCACAAGGAGGTGCTTTTCTACCTTGGATTCGTAGCTAGAAATGTTAGGAAAGGGCCCCAATGGCACAGACCAGTCCTTTAGGAAAATTTTATTCTGTGCATCTCTCTGTTTTTTGCTTATACTGAAAGATAATAAAAATAGTTTGTGCTATATTAAAAATTAAAGAAATAGTCAGATAATTGAATAGATCCCCCTCCTCCACATAAGACTTACCTAAAGTACTTATTTTAGTTTAAAAAAAAATTTTTTGGGGGGGGTACCATGGGTTGAACTCAGGGGCACTCAATCACTGAGCCTCATCCCCAGCCCTATATTGTGTTTTATTTAGAGACAGGGTCTCACTGAGTTATTTAATGCCTTGCTGAGTTGCTGATGCTGGCTTTGAGCTCCAGATCTCTTGCCTTAGCCTCTGGAGCTGTTGGGATTATAGGCATATTCCACTGTGCCCTGCTAAAAAATTTATATATTTTGTTTAGATAAGTTTCTAGGGAGACAACCCCACATCTGGGTTTTCCCCTGAAGGCTCTCTAGGTTAGTACATACCCGTAGCCCGTGGGCGTTTTATTTGCCATCATGCAGGGGTCCTATGTATTATGATGGGCTTTCCCTGAGCGTGGGTGGATCCTGAGCTATTTACTCGAGCCCAGGGATATATGGGGATCTCTCTGCTCTTTTAGAACCAAAGTGTCTAGAGTAACTCTTGATGGTCTTGGGACATGCATAGGTTTGATACCTCCAGGATCTTTTGGAGGTGTCAAGGCTGTTGGTAGGGATCTTTGTGCCCCTTCTGCCACTGCCTTTCTCTGGGGCTGGGAACACTCAGAATTCTCCCCCCACCCTTGGCATCAGTCTTGTCCACTGAGCAGATTATCCCATTCATAGAAGTGAATCCATCCATCTTATGTACATGCTTTCTCCTCGTCCCTTTTTGCCTTTTCTGTAACATCTCACACCCCTCCTATCTCTGCAGGCTCTTTTCTTCCCTGTTGTTTCCAGCCACTCTCACATTCTGCTCACTTACAAGCACTTTGAGCTTTCCTTTCTTGCTGTAATGCAGAAGGGAGGGAGGGAGGGAGGGAGGGAGAGAGAGAGAGAGAAAGAATATCGTTGCTGCCAAGGCTCTTCTTTTACCCTCCAAGGAACACAGTATTCCAGAGGACTCCAACCTCCTTGAAGCTCCACTCAGGCTGTTTCCAATTTATAGCATTTTAATAGTCCTGGCATTCTCAGAAGCTCCCTTTATCCATCTTTAATACAAATTATATTTCTGTCATTGATGTTGACAAATGTGCATAAGCACGTGGCTGGAGGGGCCACTAGATCTGGCCGACTGATTTCAGTACTTCACTTCTAAGTATTTGAAATATCCCAAAATAGTCATACCTCTCTCTGTTGCCTTCTCTTTAGAAAGCACTTTTTTTTCCCTTAGATTCTGTCTTATTTGATAACAGAGCAGAGAACTCAAAGCCTATAAAATCCTGCTGCCATCAGCAGAAATGAGGAACCCAGGGCTGTGGTCTGTTCAGCATCCTAATGTGTGTTTCCTTTTCTATGCAGGCTGGCTACATGTCTGGGATGCTGGTTCCTGTAGGAGTGGGGATAGCTGGAGCCTTGTTCATCTTGGGGGCACTCTACAGCATTAAGGTTATGAATCGCCAAAGGAGAAATGGCTTCAAAAGGCATAAAAGAAAGGTATGGAACCAACGAGAGCAAAACCTAATCAGTTTCAGAACATTCTTTGCTTATCTAATTTCCTTAATAAAGCACATAGGGTTTAATGGTGCACGAATGGTGTTGACGTGCCCAGTGGTTTGGATTAGCTGCTGCAGCTGCTGCCTCGCTTCATTGGTTAGTGTGTCTTTTAAAGTGGGCCTGTTTCTCAGCTTTGTTCTGTGGCAGAAAGAGTTTAATGTGTTTCTGTTTTCTTTCTCTAGCAGAGAGAATTCAACAGCATGCAAGATCGAGTAATGCTCTTAGCTGACAGTTCCGAAGATGAATTTTGAATTGGACTTGGGTTTAATTGGGACATTCAATGATGTTGTAATTTTGTTTTTATTTTGGGGGAAAAGAAGAAGAAGAAGAAGAAAGAAGAAGGAAAAACAACAACTTCTATTGCATTGCTGCTATCAGGCCGTCAGTTCTAGACCTGTTGGGTAGTAGATTTTTCTTGCACTGAGCAGAAAAGGCATGCTGTAAACTAAATGTAACACACAGTGTTTGGTTATTCTGTAGTGAACTTCCTGTAACAATGGGCTACAATTTATAAATACACAGCATAATGTTGTTCAGTAGAAATAGCTGGATTAGGTAGGGTAAATATTTTGTATTTTTCCACTGTCTTTTCCTTGACTTGGATTACTTGCATTAAGTGTGATGATTGTAGCCACCAAGGCATGCTCGACTTTGAAATTGAAATCTTAACAAAAAATAACTTCTCATAATCACACTCTACCTACCTGAGATTGTAGGCTTGGGGGCTATGGTACATCCTGCATTTGTATCAAAACCAGCGTCAGCTGAGAATGAATAAGAAAGATCTCAGCCCATTAGGAGTACATGTAGAATAGTGTCATTAAGTCCAAGAACGTCTTACATGTTTATCATTATGAGATATTCTTTTTGTGTACTATTTGACTTTGCCAAAAAGAAATGAGGAAGAAATCTCTGCCCATTTGGCTTTGTGCTTGCATGACTACTACTATGAATAATTCAGAGTATTTATTTTCCACATCTGTGGTATTGGCTATGGAGAGAGTGGACCACCATTGGTACTTTTTTGGCTTTATTATAAAAACATACATTCTGTGGTAGAAGCAGGCTCAGCACCCAGATCCCTTGTACACAGTGGAACTCATGGGAAACCAGCTTCTCTCAGGACATCTCATCATGGGAATGATAAAATAACTGTTCAGATCATTTTTCATTTCCTTTGGAATATGATTCCCTGCCCTATACCAAAATAGGATATTAAAATTACCCTATTTGAATCTGGGCATTTGGGACTTGTAGTTAGTTGAATTTTGGGGGTAGAGATTGACTCATTTCCATGGAAGGATAAAGGTTAGTAACAATAATATTACTATGGAGAACTTGGTTGTATTCAATGAGCCTGTTCTACTATGTCAAGCTAGTTACAGGCATTCCACATAGCTACTGTTTTCATTTGACCAAAGATGGAACTGAAGCAGAGATGTGAACCAGTTATCCAAAGTTATATCCAGGAAGAATCAGCATGAGAACTTTCTTGGACTTAAAACCATGTGACATGTGCCCTTTTCACATACTTCAGAGGGAACAGTAACATTGCAGAATCCTTCTTTAAAACCAAGAGTGTAAGGAAATAGCTGCTTGGTGAAGGAGCATTTGTGCTTCTGTCTTTGTTGAATGAATGATGAATGATGCCTTACTAATTTCTCTTTCACACAAGTTCTTTCCTTCCATATAAATTTAAGTATCATCACTAAGGAACTAATAGCAAAAAATTTCCTAGAATCCATTCTTGAATGATAAATGGTTCACAAGAAGGCTTCATTCAGTAATTTCAACTTTTTGTCCAGAGAGGTAAACCAATGTGTGAAACTGATAGAAATGAAAAGTTTTGTAGAAACAAATAGAAGTTAGCCATTGACAGGGTGGCTAAAGGTTGGATTTTAAAAAATATCATTCAGAACCATGACACTTAAAAGTGATTTGTAATTTCATGAGCAGAGCCATCCTGATATTGCAGAAAGGATGTTCTCTTTTTCTGAAAGCAGCCTCTTATTATAAGTGTTCCTCAGGTTAAGTAAGTAGGCATGGGGGGCATTGCTGTCTGTATTCTTGTTTATAGCAAATATGTAATAGTTTTACTTAATTTAGCAACAACACATGGGTGACACTGATGGTCACTAATGTCTGGGACTACTTACTCAATCTGTAGCGTTAACTTGTTGTAAAGTTCAAACTCTAGTATAATGAAGTCACAATAATAGACACCTAGTTTTGTTTTTCCATGAGGATGACATTCATGCGAGTGTAGGCAGAAGCAGAAGTGTCTCTGCAGCCTTTTTTGGGACACCCATCTATTAAAATAAGAGCTGACTTATAGTAGATTTATGTACCAACTGGTTTAAACATTTGGATAAATGAAAGGTGGTATAGATATAAATTGACTATGATTTAGTCTTAAAGGAAGGAAAACTATTAATAATGTGGATGAACTTAGAGAACAGCATGCTAGGTGAAATAAGCTAGTCACAGGGTAAATACTGCATGATTCTAATTATATGAAATGTCTAAAATATTCAAACTCATAGAAGCAGAGGTAGAACAGCGGTAGCCAGGAACTGGGGGAGGGAAAAATGGGGAGGTGTTAGTCAAGTGGTATAAAGTTTAAATTGTGCAAAATAAATAGCTTCTAGAGACCTGCAACATAGTGCCTATAGTTAACAATACTGTGTTGTGCACTTAAAATTTTAAGAGGCAGAGCTCACATTAATCATTTTTACCATAAGAAAGAGAGACAAGAGAAAGAAGGGCCCTGTGGCAAGAGACCTTTTCTTAGTCATGCTATCCAATATGTAACACCTGCCGTAGTGGTGAAAGGAAAACCAATGTCAAGAGAAAAGATGGAAGCTACTAGAAAAAGAATAGAAGGCTGGGGTGAAGAGAAAAGTGATTCTTCCTTACCCCTGATGTCTTTTTCTATAGTCAAAGACAATATTAGTCTTTTAAACATCTTTAATTTTTTTTTCTCTTCTGTAAGCTGTTTCTTTCAGTAGCTGCTGGCTTAATTTATATGCAATATTTGGAGTTAATTAGTATCCCAGGGTAACGGAGTCCCTTAGCAATGCCTTCGTCTTGGCTGCAGCTCAAATGTAGTTTTCCAGAAATACACTCTTAAAGTACCTGCATCTCTTTTGTGGGTAAAAAAAAAAAAACGTGAGGAAAAATTAAAGCAAAGTTTTAGAAAAAAGTTAAGGGCATTGTGCGTTGTCTTGTGGTATAGTCAACCCAAATTGGTTTTTCATCTCATTATTTTATTTTTGTGTGCTGTGAGGATTGAACCCAAGAACTTGTGCATGCTAGACAGGTGCTGGACCAACCACTGAGTTACATACCCAGCCCTCATATATATATATTTTTAAAGGCTTCAACTTAAAATTTAAAATGTTATGGAGATGAAAGCAATATGGAACAATATAATGCACTCTGAATGCCTAGTGCTTCCTGTCTCTGTGCTTCCAAATATCTCCTTCTTGTGGAAATTCAAACAAGACATCTTATTTGGAATCACATTCATAACTTGGGGGACAAGAATCCAAGCATCCAGACATCCTGATTTCTGTGGATGTGAATAATCAATGCTCCTACTAGCTTCCAAAAATGAAAACAAAAACAGTTTTTGGGAACAAGATATATTACTTAGCTTGAGCTTCAAGTTGTATGGCCTTTTGGTAAGACAGGCTTTGTTTTGAGCACAGAGACTCCTGAAGAGGCAGGATTACAATTGAAGAAAGGGTCTGTCCTTCTTCGGGTATGTGAGATTTAGGTGACAAGAAAAGACATATGAGGAAAAGAAGATGGAAGAAAAATGAAAATACAAAGCAGATATAAATATGGCACAGAAACATGAGACTGTCCTAGAGGAGGCTGAAGTTCTGAATAGAAAAATGATAAGCAAAGAGAAGAATGCAAATGAGGAAATTAATTAGCAGGGAAAGGGGCCATAGAGCTACACAAATCTATTTTTGCTTCCATCCCTTCCATCAAAGAAAATTACCTTACAACTGGGTGGAATTGAGTATGGTTGGGAAGAAATTGAAGTCCAAGATGAATGAGAAGATGAAAAGTGTGTGGTTACTTTAAATGAGCTTAAGCTCAGTTAATAACTTCCTTAATTACACAGACTTCAAATAACTGAATATAAACTTCAAGGAATAGGAAATAATTTGAAAACAAAGCAATTTTATTAACTTCATAAAGGTTCCATATTTGAACATTTGGCATCCCTATAAGACACACACCTCCTTTTTGAAGTAGCTATTAGACTGGTAAGATGTGGATGGACTAAGAATAGACATCTAAATACATTGCTCTGATAATTATAAACTTCAGCCATCAAAATGGCTGGAAATCTAATCCTGATGCTTGATTTCTACATGCAGAGAAGAACAACATCAAAATCACCATTTGTTTTGTAAGCTGATGTTACATAAATTCACTGGGAGTATGATATTTGAAGCAATAGGTCTATGTAAATCCCTATTAATTAACCCAAATTTTTATTATGAGCATAGAGGATAAAGAGAGAAAGAAAGAAAGAAAAGAAGGGAGGTGGGAGGGATGGAGGAGCAAAGAGGAGGGGAGAAATGTCCCCTACGAAATGGCAGCAAAAGTACAAAGAAAGAAATCGTCTCTTCGCTTGTTCTAGTTTTCTTAAAAGCACAAATATTGGTGCAAACTCTCAAATTTTCCACAGGAAAGCAAAGATCCTACTCTCCCTTCTTAAAAAGCAAAAGGAGCAGCAATACAACAATAATCACTAATAGTTTGTAACACAGAGTGCGAATTCTCACCACACCTAAGACTGCAGTCTCCAGACCTGAGATAAAAGACAGTTGTTGCTGAAAGGTGTAACCTTTTGTGTGAGAAGATGGAGGAATGGAGAGGAGTAGAAACAGAAGAATTGTCTGTTGGGAAGAAGTACTATCTTGTCTTTCTTCTCAAAGTTCATGGGTAGAAAAATAGTGCAAGCAAATGACAAGGGAGGTGCCCACTGGGTTACTTTATTACCTGGAAGGTGGAGAGGCCATCTGTTCTGGTCTCAAAAGAATAAACTGGGTATTGGGTCAAAAAATTGAGGGTTTTTTTTTTAATGACCAGTACCCTGTACATCTCAATATTTTCTCCCTAATTAGCAGTTGGATAAAGAAGGAAACCAAAAGCCTTTGAAGTGTTTCTTCTATTTTATGTCTCACAGTATGGCCACAGCATTTGTGCAGTTTCAGACTTCTTCATGACTGGAATGACTAAAATATAATCTCAGGAAAGTGTAAGAACAGTATTCCAAGAAGAAGTTTTGATACAAAACCTTCAATAATTATTCCCCCCTTATTTTTTTTCTTTAGGTAAGAGAAAAAGGAAAGGAGGGAGAATTCCAAATAGTTTTATGATTGAACTAATAAAATCCCAAAGATCTAAGATTGGAGAGTATTGCTCAGTGGTAGAGTGTTTGCCTATCATGCATGATGCCTGGGTCCTAACCCCAGAACTGCAAAAAAAAAAAAAAAAAAAAAAAGGGGAAGGGAGGGGAGGTGGGGAGAGAGAGAGAGAGAGAGAGAGAGAGAGAGAGAGAGAGAGAGAGAGAGAGAGAGAATGAGAATAAAGAGGAGGAGGAGGAGGAGGAAAGAAGAGAGAATAGTGAATAGAGAAGAGAGATAAAAGAAAAATCCCAAATGTCCATGTCAAGGGTTGAAGTCTAGATAGTCTAAATTTAGTAACCTGAGAAACCAAGAGTACTTGATTAATATTGTTTCTTCCCAAATCAGTATTCATCAAACGCCTGCCTTTGTGTGAAGTGTTGAGAGAATAAGAGTAACAAGACAGTCTGTGGGCATGAAGAAGTTATAGAGAGAGTAAATGGACAGTTTCATCCCAGGGTCACTATGGGATTCAGAAAAGGAGTATCCAACCCTGCCAAGAACATTAGGGAGGTTTCTCTTGAGCAGGTAACATCAAACCTGAGGCCCAAAGGATTAGTAGGGGTTAGTCAGGCAAAGGGGACTATGGGATGTAAATTCTAACCATGAGAAACACAGGGAGAGATCATGGAAAATTCAGCAACAAGAAGTCAAACAGCTGAGCATGGCAGAGCCCAGGTCTGCCAGGGAAATGAAGATTGGGGTGGTGGTGGGGGGATGTATGGTATGGAATATGAGGCAGATCCTGATGGGTTTTCTAGGTCCTGTCAAGGAATCAGGACTTTAGTTTAAAGGTAGTTAGAAATCACGAAGGGTAACGTGCTGAGAAGTGGTATGCTCAGGCTTGAAGTCATGGGAAGACTGGATTGGGAAGGTTAAAGTGTAGAGTTAGGGGCACCAGTCAAGGCCAGGGTGGGCAAGGTGATGCAAATGAGAGATGAATGTTGGTCTGGACCAAGGGGTAGGAGTGAATGTGTAGGGAAGAGTGGATTCTGGAGGTGTTCAGGAGGAGCAGTGAAGAATGGGACTTGGTTATTGGTTGGATGTCAAGATGAGGGAAAAAGACAATGGTCAAAGCTAACCAGGGTCATGGGCCTTCTGAGGTCTTTCAGGTATTATGGAGTCCAGTAACCTGACTTTTGGTGGAACTGACCCTGTGTTCTCTCTGCATATTCAGACCTCAGAAAGATAAACCACAAATATGCCAAAAATTGTATAGACAGCTTTAACTTTCTACAGAAGTCATGCTTGTGTGTATGCTTATTCTGAGACTTGCAATAGCAGGTGTCAAAGAATGGCTTTAAATTTAATGAAACTTATATTGAACATCTCTGGTTGAGTCCTAGGTATGAGTTACTGTCTAGGATCTGAGTGATTCTCTTGATTTACAAAGACTAATATAAGAGTTTCTTATTTTTTTCACATGAGAAACAGTATCTCATTTTTCTTGAAAAAAATTTCAAAAAGCTTCTCTCTCAAGGTCGTTCCATATGAGGATGATGTCAATGTTTGGAGGTGCAGGTTGGAGAATCTCTTGAGCCATACAGACCCCATGTCCCAGCGCTGAGTGGTTTCTGGGGCCTAGGATGAGGGCAGTTGTCCTGGACAACCATCAAGTAGCTCATCTTCCTTAGTATATGAAAAATAAAGCAATTTTTTCTCAGCTGCAATAGCAACACAGGGCTGGATTCTGGAGATCCTCAGTGATAACTGTGGAATTGAGGAAAAGCTTAAGAAGGAATAATTATCACTTCAGTCCCAGCTCCAGAAATAACCATTGTTAACAGTTTGGTCTGTATTTTTCTAATCTTTTTTTCCCCCTAGGTATTTATGATATGTTGTTTGTAGACACTTTTAATTTCACAGAGAATAGGTATTACAATTTATACACTATTTTGTTACCTCCCTGTAGCTATGATTTCCCATGGTTGTTTCAAAAGGAATAAATAAAAGAAAAAGAGCTGATGGAAATCCTGCAGTTGTATTTGAATGAGCAAACGATTTCATCACTAACAAGATTTGTTTGGCATTTGATGAGCCACGGCTGACCACTTCCTTCAAGACGCTTCTGTATGATAACAGTTGAAACGAGAAGTCTCTGTGAACAGACCATCCATGGGCAAATGATATATTCTTGTGCCCTGAGGGATCAGAGAATACTTTTCTCTTTTTGCTTTGCCCTCCAAGCAAACATTGTAAACTTTTATAATTAGACAGTAAGACTGAATAACCCAAGGGTAGGTAATATGTAACATTGTGAGAAATATTGGAAAAAAAGGATACTTACTGTAGTGACCTAAATTGATTAAAGACTTGCTTGGTTGAATTCTCTTGCATCTAATTTGTATTTTTGTGTCATTTATTATTTTAATGCGCACATATTTTCTGCATCTGATTTCGTCTGGCTGAAGTTAAGTAGGCAGATGTTCACCGTTTTGTCCATTGCTTTCTTCTGTCCTTGTTAAAAAGAGGAGATGTAGCTTTTTATGTCCTGTTTCTTCCATGAGCCTCTCTTGATCCAAATCCTCTTTGTCCCTTTTAGGTTGGAAGAGTTTGCAAATAAAAGTGGGTCCAATCTGACTTAATTGGATTTATGTCTTCCTAAATAATGTTTTATTATTTTAATTTCATGTATTTTCAGAAAAATTGTGTCTTTAAAACACAAGTTAATGAAACCGTGCGGTCCTTTTGACCAAAATCTTCGTAAGCATCTCCACTAGACCACACTCTTTCAAATTTCTTGCATGTAATAGGAGGTGAAATTAGATAAAGCACTTGATAAATCCCAGGGGAATTTATTCTAAAAATTTGTCTTTGGGTATAAAAATAAATTCTTATTCATAGAGTGTATTAGATTGAAATAGCATGTAGCAAGCATTTGGCAAACTGCTTGATGGAATCTTTGCAGAGAAAAACCACACTCTGGGGCACGTGTCCCTTCAAGGTTGGGTCTCAAGTCAATCAAAGGCAGCTGGTAAAAATTGCAAATGTAAGAATTCAATCTTATTTATTTCCCACTATAAATGATTGAGGGCCTTTTAAATTAGTTTCGGGGAATTGTTGAATGGTCTAGTTTTATGTCATATAAATAAAATGTGAATTCCAGAAATCTTAGTGAAAATCAAATTTATTTTGATTAGTGATAATAAAATCACGAATGCTTACCAAACTCTTGTTTACCAAACTGCTCTACCTACCGCTTAATAAGCTCTCTTCCTTTAACCCCAGACCCAATGAGGTAGTTGCTCTAGGTCACTGACAACTCTACTGATGGCAGACATCTCATTTGTAATAAACAATTATCCTTGACAGAAGAAACAAGGAACAAGATCTGTTCTAAATGATTTGTGGGCTTTTTTTTTTTTTTTTTTTTTTTTTTTTTACAAGCTACAGGAATTAGATAGCATTGGTCTTTAACCTTGATTTTGATTCAATTTTAAAGGGATTTAATTTTTGTTGTAGCATATTGAACCTTGATTTGGGGGCAGATAATTCATCTCCCAAATGGTCTAAGGAGAGGAGTCACAGAGCAGAATGCTGCCTACTGAGTCACATTGGGAATTGAATACCTGTGGCCATATACACTCTGCTTCAACAGTCAGTGTGCAACAGTCAATCCAATGGTTTCTGGATTAAATTTGTAGTTAACTTTTGACATTCAGTAAAGTAGTAGTTTGCAATTACTTAGCAGTTAATTCAGGTTTATCACAGTGATTTAAAATAATTTCACAGTACTTTTTGTTTGGTTCTTAAATAAAAACAAGAAGGGTGTAGTTGATATGATATTTATGTAACATCACAAGACAGCCTGTACTATTATCATGGCCACATTTTAAAAGCTGAGAATATCCTGTGTTCATTGATTTCTAGATCCACAGGGCTTCCATATACAGTTCCTGGTAAACTGTATTGCTTGAGGTGTTTTCTTTTCTATCCCAGAGAATTATTGTCAAGACTGTACTTGCAGAATGAAATACTTAATTAAATTAAGTATAATGAAATAAAATGTGGGTGGCACAGGATCTTGGATTAAGGCTTAGTAAGAGGTGGTTTCTTTGCCTGAATGAAGACATACATTGAATCCAGAGACATTTCTGCAGAAAGCAGTAGAAAATCTGGAAAATATAACAATGAAGATGAAAAACAACTATGAAAAAACCAATTCGATCATAAATAATTTTTTGTGCTTCTCAAAGTATTTGTGTATGTGGGAGAGGGAGGATATGGCAGGGTAGAGAGAAAGAGCCCTAAATAACAATATTCGTATGGTCTAAACTAGGATGCAATTGAGAGCAAAAGGGGAAAACAGGGGACGTGCTATTATCTGGAATGACCCTAGGCAAACTGGAACCTAGGGACATCCTGGAAGGAGTGTATTGGGCACCTTCCACCACTCCAAATCCTCTTCGATTCTGGTCACTGCAGTAGCTATCAGTTCTGCGAAGACTTCCACCAGTTTGCTATGGTATGGGCTACTATGACTTCACTTGCACATTTATGCAACCCATGGTGGTCCTTAACCAATGGGGATTAAAACTGACAGATAAATGCTTCCACCACTGGTTGCTTATGCAGCCGCTTCTCAGATACATTTCAGGAAGCTCCTCAGGATATTCTTTAAGATCAAGCACTGTTTGTCCCTTGTGGTGTCACCTTGAAAATTTATCTTTCTATTGACTTTGTCTCCTTCCCTGTTTCAATGCTCTCTGCATGAAAGACTTCATCGTAGGCTCTGTTTTTAGAGGAACCAAGGCTACCATAATTGGAATTTTGTAGCAAGATCAATGGTCAGCCATAACAGGAACTCCATTGTTGGTAGTAGGTGGAGTGGTGATATGTGTCCAGCAGTGTCTCAGTAAGACGTGATGGATTGGGATGGGAGGCAGGCAAAAGACAAAGCATTGGCGTGTGTGATTGTTATGGTTTGGATGTGAGGTATCCCCTAAAAGCTCATGTGTGAGACAATGCACAAAGGTTTAGAGGAGAAAAGATTGGATTCTGAGAACCTTAACCCATAAGTGAATCAGTCCACTGATGGGATTAACTGAGTGGTAACTGAAGGTGGATAGGGTGTGGTTGGAGAAAGTGGGCATTGGGGGACATACCTTTGGGGTATATACTTTGTATCTGGCCAGTGGAGTCTCTCTCTCTCTGCTGCCTGATCATCATGTGAGCTGCTTCCCTCTGCCACACTCTTTAGCCACGATGTTCTGCCTCATCTTGAGTCCCGAGGAATGGAGCTGGCTGTCTATGGACTGAGACCTCTGAAACTGTGAGCCCCCAAATAAATTTTTCCTCCTCTACAATTGTTCTGGTCAGGTCAGAAAAATCTTAGTCACAGCAGAAAAAACTGACTAAAAGCTGATATCAGTGGTCCTTAAGTAGTATGGGAGGAATGGTGATTAGGATTGAGTGGGCTGGTGTGTTTGGACTTTGAAAAAAGACAACGACAGAGTTGGGTTAGTCAATTATCAACACAGGGAATGTTGTAAAAGCCAGAGTATCTGTTTGGAAGTGTTTTTAGAAGGCTCTCTTTGGCAGATACTGCTAAAATTCCGATATTTATGGTTACCCTCCATGCAAGCAACCTAGACAAATCAAGATACTCCTCAAGGGTTAAAGAAGCCTAAAATGGGCTGTTGAGGAGGGAGATGAAGAATATTATTGTGGTCTTAGGATCATCTGCAATAGCAGCAACTGGAACTTGATCCACTAACCCTCTTGAATTAAGTCTTTTCAGCAATTATGACATCTTGAAAGGGATTCTGGGATAGATTGAATTTACAGAAGGGCACAAATACAGGAAATGGATTCACCTACTGTGCACCTCTTCAAGTCCTCTTCTCATGACAATACTGTGGTAAGCAGGTCTGTGCAGTGTCAATCAGCTGTGCACAGGAGCATCCTGACAGACATTGGCCTTGTGCTGTGGCCCTCTAACCTCTGATGCTGGAGTGTTCTGGCACCACACAGGGGGACCAGATCAGTTCTCAGGTAGGCACAACTAAGAATTATGATGAAATTGACATCTGTGAGGACATCCTTCACCTCCGGGGATGAGGGTTTTTCCTTTCTTAGACAGTTTTGAGTTGCAATTTATAAGTTTCTCAGAAATCCTGTGGGATCCAGCCACCTGCAACAGTGGCTAACTTGAAAACAAAGCCTTGATGAACTTTGGAGTGAATTGTGATATATCCAAACTGCACATAGCATAATTTGGTCAACTTCATTCCCCTGTTCTTCTCCTTTCCCTCCCCTTCTCCTTTTCTCTTGGTCGCCTACTTTTATTCTACTGATTTCTCTTCTATTTTCTCAAGATTCCCTCTTTTCTTTTTTTTTTGTTCATTTTGCTTAGGAGATAAAACATTCTACTCTTGACTTTTAAGTCTTTAATCAATGGTTTTATTTATTTATTTTTTTGTAGTGCTGAGGACTGAACTCAAGACCTTAGGCATGACTTGCAAGTGCTTGAACACTGAGCCACATCCCCAGTCCTGCATCCTTGGTGATCTAGATGACCTCCTGCGCGGTTCATGCATCCGTCCTATACTGCTGTTCCCTAGAATCACATTTTCAAATGAACTACTATGTTTGAAGCTTTGTTTTGGTTTCTAGTTTTGGGAGAATCCAGGTTAAGACAGTTGTTAGTAGGGGGTAGAGGAGAAAGAGGGAGAGAATGCAGGACCACTCAGTTGGGGATACAAAGCAAGGGGAGAAATTGTGATCTGGTAAACTGGAAGAATATTTTGGGACATGAGAATCCAATTTTGTACTATGATATTTCTAATAACGAATATGACACATTTAGGCCACATGCTTCCTTGTTAGAAACTCCTTAACCAGAGGAGATAGCAATTTTAGAGCTGGAAGGATCCTTGATTCTCATTTTTAGCCCATCTTTTATTTTAAAGAAAAGGAAGTTTGGGCTGGGAATATATTATAGCACATCTGATAAAAGGGTTTACAGTATGTCAAATCATCTAATGCGAACAAAAATAATAACTATTCCCCAAAGTGTAAAGTTATGTCCCTAAAAGTCTTGAAGACAGAGGAACAGGCAGGGTAGGATTAAGATAAAGTTAAGTGAAGTGAAGGTTGACTTGTATCCAAAAGTTTAGGGATAGGATATTTTAAATTAAAGAAATTTTCAGTGTGGGGAATTGAATCTAAGGCCTCACACATGCTGGGCAAGCACTCTACCACTGAGCCATATCCCTACTTCAGAGGTGGGGATATTTTAGAGAGAGAAATAAATTTTTCTAGGACAAATTTCTCCTGGGACTTATTAAGTTTTTAGACATAAAAGAAGGAAACGAAAACATTCTGCATTCAAAGTATTGACATATTTAGCCATGAGAACTGGGTACTGTGATCTCCAACTATAGATTAAGAAGTTGAGGTTCAGAGAGTTAGTTAATTTCCAAGATGACTTGTAATCTAAGAACTTTGACTGTGTTCTTCTGTTTTCTTCACCATATTTTCTCTGCCAAAGCAGAGAGCAAGTTCTTTCCATTCCCAGCGGCTTCAGAGTTTATTGGCAACCTTGCCTGGGCTACAAGCAAAGTCCACCAGGAAGAGAAGTAGATCATTCTGTGGTCCCTTCATCCCAAACCTCCTGTAAAAGGAATAACTCAATTTTACCTCCAAGGCCAAGTTAGTAAGTTTTTATTTCTACTTTTTCCTTCCCATCTTCCAGCTAAAAATTTCTACCATAGTGCTAGTTATAACTTGAAAATCATTTCACTGAAAAAAAAAAAGAGGCCAGTTTCTACTTAGAGTAAAAAAGTCTAAGTATCAGGCAATACTTTCATGACTCTGTATGAATGAGGGTCATGAAAGTATTATTTGCCAATCAGGGACAGATTTCAAAAATCACACCCTAGTGCTTTTGATAAGGGATTCATTCATTTGTTCAATATACTTTTATTTTGTTTTAAGTGTCTAGAGCTGTGGTGTTCAGTACAGTAGGAAATAGCCACACATAGCTATTTAAATTTAAATGACTTAAAATTAAATCAAAATTTAAAATTTAGTTTCTTAGTCATACTAGCCTCGTTTTTAGAGCCCAAATAGGCACCACATATGGCTAGCAGCTACCATATTGGACAAAGTGGATATAGAATATTTCCATCAGCACAGAAAGTTCTAGTGGATGATTCTGGCCATGCTGGGCACACTGTTAAGTTCTGAGGATGCATCAGGAAATAGATATGGTCCCTGTTTTATACACTTACATTTTAGGGAGAACAAAGACAAAAATACAAATAAAATGATAATAGATGGTAATTAGTGTTATAAAGGCAATACACAGCATGCTGGGGTAAAGACTGTCAGGAGGCACCAACTTTATACAATGAGGTCAGTTGAAATTTGTGAACATGGGAAGAGCATTCAGGACAGAGGGAACATAAGGAGGAAAACTCTTAAAACTTTTTATGTTTTAGGGAAAGGGAGTAAAGAGAGTCTGAAGGCTTCAGGCACCTGGAAGAGAAAATTTGCCATCAAAATATACCATATGAGAAACTATGTGAGAGAATACTTCACAACAATATTTGAGAACCAGTTCTGGAACTTAGTGTGCACTAAAATCACCTGGAATGCTGCTGAAAACACAGATTGCTGAACCCTGCCCCTCAGGTTTCTGAACCTGGGGTCTGGGTGGGGCTTGAGAATCTGAATTTCTAACATGCTCTTGGGTGATGCTGATGCTGCTAATCCAGGGACCACGCTTTGAGAATTACTAATGTAGTCAATGAAAAAACGAAAGTTCAGAGAGATGACATCCCTAGCCTTAGTTTCATAACTGGTTAGAGAAAGAGACAGAAAAGGCAGAAATGAGAAGAGAGAAGAAAGCAAGACAGTGCAAAATTTGATATAGTTCTCAAACACACATCTTATTGGCCTTCACTGAGAGGGGACGAGTGGTAGATGCACATCAAGGGACTTTTGACATGGATCTAATGGCAGAAAAGTAGAGGCTCATCTTTGTATGACGTTTAAGGATACTTGTTTGTTTTAATATGGATCATTCAGTGGAACTTTTTATCCTTCATATGTATTTGGAATCAAGCAGTCTGTGATTGACTCAAATGACTTTAGACATCTGCATGTTTCTTTACCCTTATCATATAAAAAACATCCCATGCTGCACAGTAAGGTAACATGCCTCAGATGTATTCATTGATCAGCATCCAAATATTTCAACACTTTAAACATGAGTGGTCTCTTCTCTCCCCATTCCTTTTCCTGATGAGAAGGAAAGGCAGTGGTAGTTGTTTATAGAGTGGGGAGGAAAATGTCACAATGATGGTAATTCACATATGGTAGTCACCTGCAGTTTAGCATGGCCCAGCGACCTACCTGAGGAGCTTGTAGAGCTAACCTGTCCAAGCCCTGACCTGGAAGTTCTGCTTTCATCGGTCTCAGTTGGAAGCCCTACACCAGTATTTTTGAAACTTCCCAGGATATGCTAAGAGCATCCAGAACCATGTATGCTTGGTCTATAAAATACTTTTACATCTGCTCTCTCTGTAGGGGCAGACAGCAGAAAGTTGATTAAAGAGAATAAGTCTCAAACTTGAGCATGCATCAGAACTACCTAAGTGTTGAGAGCCACAGTTTAGTCGGAATGACGCCTGGCATTTTGCTAGAGGGAATGGTTGAAAGGTGACCCTGCTCCGGGATTAGGGCAGATCCTGCTGCCTCGGGGGCGCCTGCTACTTTGGAGTTGTATTTCCCGGGAAGTGTGTGTAGAGTGCCGGTGAGAGTTCGGGAATAAAGAGTTGCTGTTTGAACCTACAAGACTTTGTGGCGGCTCGGTTATTTTGTGCCCAGCCAGACTGCGGCACCTAAGAGCTTCTTAAGCACAGAGAGAAAAGTGTCACCCTAGAATTTCTCATTTAATAGGTTTGAGTGAGGCCTGAATCTGCATTTGTAACAAGCTCCCAAGTGATACTGATGTTCTGAGAACCATTCAGTTGATGCACAAATGAAAGTTCAGGAAGATGAATGTTTTATTTAGCTTTTTGTCTGCTGTGACTAAAGGATCTGACCAGAACAACAGTAAGGAGGAAAAGTTTACTTGAGGGCTCACGGTTTCAGAGGTCTTAGTCCATAGAAGGCTGGCTCCACTCACCCAGGGCTCAGGTGAGGCTGAACATCATGGCTGGAAAGAGAAACAGCTCACATCCTGGTGATCAGGAAGCATAGAGAGAGAGAGACTCTACTCTCTAGATACAAATATATACCCCAAAGCTGCACCCTAAATCCTACCTCCTCCAGCCACACCCTACCACTTCAGTTACCACTCAGTTAATCCCTATCAGGGGATTAAATCACTGATCGGGTTAAGACTCTTAAAACCCAATCATTTCTCCTCTGAACCTTCTTGTATTGTCTCACATGTGAGCTTTTGGGGGACACCTCACATCCAAACCATAACAATTACCTTGCTACCCTGAGTCCCACAGCTAGTTAGTAGAAAAGATAGGTCCCAACATCGATCATCAGGCTGAGCCCTGTTCTTTGCTCTTTACCAGGTTCAGTGGTGCTTGCACCTTTGGATAATTCACATTTCTCCATCTCTGCTTTCAGTCCAATCACAAGCATTCTCTCCCCCCAGCCCCAGATTCCTAGTCTATATACAGGTCAAGGAAAAGGGCTTCTAATTGCATTATAGAGGTGATCATCTACCTGGATGTGTGACATTGTGACAACTGATTCAGCAGCTACTCCCAGAATTTTTCTTATGGAGGGAGATTTCCTAAAGGAAATGCAATAAAAAACTGCTCTGTGTTTAAGAAGGTGCATGAACTAAGGCAACAAAGAAATAAACAAACTGTCCTGCTAGAGAATAAGAAGCCAATGCTCCTTTTTATTCTTGAAAAGATGAGAAGATGAGAAGATACAGAGCAATCAGGATGAAATTGGGTTTTGTGTGTAGAGAAGCATCTAGGAACAAATCCATAGTGCCAGAGCGTCCAAAGGTCTTAAGGATGTTTAATGTTTAATTGAAGTTATATGTATTGTTGCAGTAGAAACCTCACCTCTTCTTCCCTAAAATCTATTAAATATACACATAACTGTGAGAAAGTGTGGAAGTCAAGCTCAGGGCTAAGTTTTGTGTTTGGGTTAAGGGGACCCAGGACACTCACTAGGATGTGGGGCAGAGTGTTGAGGCATTGAGATATTTCAGTTGAAATGGATCGGAGCTGGGGAAACAATGGGAACCTGCTATGGGGGTGCTCTGGACTTCTGCAGGCTGCGAATAGGGGAGGTCAGCACAGGTGTGGAGCAGGCAGTGGGCAGTGATCTTATCTAGATCCCATCATAAGGGTGACTGTGTACAGCTAACTTCTGGGTGGCAAGCCAGAGAATGGGCCTAGCCCAGGCTGGAGACAGTATCTCCCATGCTAAACTCTTCTGCCTCTGGACAGGTCAATCTCATAGTACCCCTGATTACGCCAGGAATTGGGGGTGTTCTTGTCTGTCTGAAGAGAAAGTGTTGTATTTACCTAAATAGCCGCACCTGAGAGAGGACAGAGAGTTTGAAATTAGGAGACAGACGCTTTTTCCCTGACATTTGATACCTTAACCAATGTAGTTGATGATCTAAAATGTGGGTTCTGGAGTCACACTGCCAAGATTCCTAATCCAAACTGTGATAACTTGAGCAAGAAATTATATTCCTGTCTCATCAAGGATCCTGGCAGGAAGGAGAGGGTATAGTCAAATAATTTAACTGAAGAGAGTTTAAGGAAGCAATGTGGGAAAAGTTGTGGGAAGGTGAAGGAAGCTACTGTGGGGTGGTGAAGTTCCCAGGGTTGAACAGCAGGGGGAGCTATAGTCACCTTTCTCAGGAAGGGATGGGGCAGAAACAGTTACCTGAACCCGGAGAGAGCAGTGAGGTGGGAGGGGCCCACTGGACTGGAGCTGTGAATAGAGGAGGAAGGATCAGCCACTGGCACCACAGGTCCAGCTGGGAAGGTGGAGAGGACAAACGCCTCAACTTCTATTCTCCTGACAGTGCCTTCCATTGACTTAACTGAACTGGAACCACAGTGAGAAAAAGGCCTTGTTGATTTAATCACAGATGCCAGTCTTCCAGGGACACAAAGAGGTATTGAAAACAGAAAACTCAGAATTTTCAGCCCAACTTTAATAGTCTTGCATGTTCTCATCTGTGAAATGGGGATGCTAATAGTAATGGTATTTGCTTCTTGTGATTGTAGATGTTAAATGAGACGGTGCATGTAGTGTTCTACATGACAGCATCTGGTCATGGTACATGCTCCACTGTAATTAGCTATTACTGTTACACTAAAGGATAACCATAGGAAGGTCTAGGCACAGAGTGTGGCTCCTCCATCAAGGATGAGAATGTGCCTTGTTATTCACTAATCCAGTTAGGCTTGTGTCTGGTCACTCATGTCATCTCCTGGTAACTCCTAGTCACTCAGTAGTATGCTAAGTCAGAGGAGGTGGCAGTGGCCCTCTCTCTTCTTCTCCACTCTTGTTGATATTCAATATGTCAAGACAAATGAAAGCTTAGCCTGTCTGCTGGAGATGACCGGTTTTATTTATAGACTCAAGTTTTATTTTTCTGAGGTAAGCAGTCCCTCAGGGGTTGTGATAGGTAACTATTTTCCTTCCCTGGGTAATGACAAGTTGGTGTGTTCATGGAGAGTCTGGGACTTGCCAAAGTCATAGATTCAGACAGTGATGGCTTTGAGCTTTCCAGAACAGTCTTTCTCATGTTCTCTTTGAGTTGATGAGGTAAGCAAAGGGCCTGCCCCAGGCTGCACCCATAACCTGGCCTGGCCAATCATAATGCCTTATTCTCTTTGATCTTCGATTCATTCAGGGGCCCAGGGATGACTAATTCCTTTTTTAAAGAAAGGAGATGTGCAACATATTCTCTTGGTTCCTTGCAGATCTAGAGAATCAGAAAATTAAAACAAACAACCAACAAAGAAAACTTTAAACTCCCCATAGACCAACTACAGTTCTTTTATTTCACTTGAGGCAGTAGAGCATTGTGGTTCAGAGAGTAGGCTTTGAAGTTCAAAGGCCTGGTTTCTAATCCTGTCTTGTCATTTAATGAGACACTGGGCGAGTTTTTAAATCTAAGGTCCTCTTTCCTCATCCGCAATGTGGAAATAATGATTGTTCTTTCTCTTCCGGAGCTTAGCAGTTGGTACCTGTGTGAGGACTGGAGGAGAAGGCAGGTGGAAGGGTTGGGGGCATGGCATGGATGTCTAGGGAGAGATTAAATATGCCACATACAGAATTGCCTAGTATGAGCCCTGATACATGATAAGCACTTAAACATGTTTGCTATTATTTGTTATCTGTATTTTTAAAAGCCTAAAATCCACAAAGTCTGTGGAAGTGCACATACCCTCTCCCAGCCCAGAATGTCCTATGTGGAAAAGGTCACAGGGTTTTCAGCTGCTATTTTTTTGCCCCCAAGTAAAACCAAAGCCAGTGTTTTGAGATTGACTCAAAAAACGCAGCTTGATCAAGAAATGTATTTGTCATGATCAGTAGAATTAAGTCAGAGATGATTTTGATTGATTAAAGAAGTCTCCTGATACAGGAGGAAGCAGGTGTTCTGCCAGGGTCCTAGGAGGAAGGAGTCAATGAGAACTCAGGACTCCTCTGGGTGTGATGGTCAGGATGGGAACAGCTCTGGTGGCAGGAGTTGGGTGGGATCTGCATCTGGTCACATACTAGGGGATATTGTGGTCATGATATATTTACAACTGTCAATAGGTCATTCCGAGACTCAATCCTACCTTCTGGCTCTTGGTACGATTGGAAAAATGCTGCTTCCATGGTGGAGCCTTGGCCTAAGAGGAGCCCTGAGCACTTGCTGCAAGGCCTTCGCCCACGGCATAAGTGGAATTCTGCTCCTTTGAAATGCCTAGTGTTAAAGCTCCATTCAGTTGAGTTATTCTTAAGGTTGTAGCTACTATAATAGGAAAAGAAGAAATATAGCAAGCCATCTTTACCACCTCACTATTCCTATAAACTGAATATTTCATTTTTTCTTTTTCCTTTCTGGTCTTTGCTCAGATGACTAGAAATGAGTTTTTATATAAATTAAAACCATTTCAGAAATTCCATTTTGATATTTTGCTTTGTAAAGGTTTAAGAACAATGCTATTGACTTTGTATTTTCCATGTTAAGGAAAATGTGTAAGCTGTCTTATCTTGGTTTGGTGGGTTGACCTTGTTTTGGAGAGTATGTGGAGAGGCTCCAGCAAGTGCCTGGGTAGTTCTGTCCTGGATCCTTCTGCTATGGTGGGAGCTGGAGACAAACTGTGGGTGTTTCAGGAGCAGCAGGGCTTTTCTTAAACTGGATTAGTGATTCACAAAGTAGTCATTGTTGCATTGAGAGCTGTCCCCTGCTAAACTCTGCCCCCTTCCCACTGCTGCTCCCGTCCACCTTCATTATGAAGACAAGTTTCTAGACCCTGAGCAAAGCCCAGGAGAGTAGACCAAGTGCATTTCCAAGGATGGCACCCTTCACATAGCTCCTGCCCATTCCAGAGAAGCTGGCTTTCCCATAGAAGTGTTTATAAACCTCAATGCTCAGAGTGTCTGAGCTTTTTTGAAAGGGTGGACATAGGTCTAGCTTGTCTGAGACAGTCCTAGTTTATGCCTGTTGTCCCCACATACTTATTAACAGTTCTCCCTCACTCCCAGAAGTGTAATGATATGGTCACCCTCATTTTTGAGGACCCTAGTTTGAGACTGCAACATCTAAGATTAAGGGAAAAAGAAACCTGTTTGGAGTAGAGTCTAAAGACTTTAGAGCAGAGGAAGTGGCAAAGAGGTCGCCACAGCGACGCCAAGACAGGAAGGCTGCTCTCCCTCCCATCCTGCCTTGGTAGCGCCTGAGTGTCAGGAGCACACAGCGTGGCAGGGGTGGGGGTGGGGCAGAGACACAGCAGGAAGCTGAATTGTGGAACTGGAGCAGCAGGGCCCAAGGGGTCACATCCACCTAGTCCCCATATATGGAGAGAGAAAGGGAGTTGTTTGATTTAGGATTCCTAAAAGACTTGATGGGGGTGAGGACCACACAGTTCTGGGGACTGCCTTGACTTTTCTAGTAGCCAGTGTGTCTCCAGAAACAAGGTGTCATTCAAATAAGAAAGCAGGCTGAGCACCCCCACCAAGACCCTAGCACCTGTCTTCTGGGTCCGAACACCATTTTCTTCCAACTGCAAACTGACCTCTCGGGATCTGGCTTCCCAGTTCTCCTCCGGCTAGCCCCAGCTCCCCATGACTTCTACTCATGGGGCTCCCCTTGGCGCTCCTTGGCTTTTCTGGATCAGAGGGGGTGCAGAACAATTCACAAGAAGGCTGGTTCATCAGGGAGGATGGGAGGCTGAGCAGCTGTGGACACAGCTGGTGTCTAGAAGCCCTTTTGGTGCCATCCAGCTCTGTTTTTGATGAGTACATACTTTTCAGAAGGCAATACCTACAACCTTTTAGCTCCAGAAAATCATCAGAACAACATTTAGCTGCCATTGGCTGGAATGGGGCTCTGGAAGCCATTTGACAGGTGCAGGAGTTTCTGCTGCCCTGGCTTCTGACAACTCAGTACTCCCACAGCACACTCTATACCCTCCCTCACTTTAACAATCTGTCCTTTAAAACATCTCCCCAAGAAATGTGCCTCTTTTGACCGTGTCTGCTGACATGGATTTCTGATCTGGGAAAGAGGGTGAGGAGCTATGTGGAAGCATCACTCTCCCTGGGATGTCAGAGTCTCCTTGGAAGAGTCCTAATTAAGGACTCAGAATGATTGACAGGTGGTAGAATCTTGAGAAAGCACACTTGACATGAAGCAGAAGTCAGTGCCTGTGTTGTAAAAAAATATTGGCAATTGGAGACCTTGAAAAACCTTTGCAGGTAATACTATAATTTTGTTCCTTAGCTTAACACTTAAAAAAAAGGCTCTAAAATGGTTGCCAATAATCCCAGAATTGACATTCTTTGACTATCTTAAATGGGGTATAATATAACTTGGTGCAAAAGTTCATTATTTCAAATTTAATGGAATTTGTTTTCTATACTGTGCAATCTTGCTGAAGTACAGTCTTTGGATATATTCCTTTGAGGTTAGGAATCTGTAAAGAAGGAAGTCTGATTTACTGCTGAGGATAATAAAGTTTGACAGGAAAGCAGCCCCCAAAAAGATGAAGGAAAGGAGAAAGCAAGTTAAAGCACCCAGGCTTCCCTCCTGGGCTCTGTATTTGTGTACCCTCTATCCAGTTTCACCATTCTTAACTTTTGTGGGTAAGAATGAGGTCATATTCCTTTAATATTTAAGTTACATAGCTGTGAAATCCCATTTTGCACCACAAGGGCCCCCTTTTTGTGCAATCTCATCACATATGAGCTTAGACTAGTCTCCCTGAGCCTCAGTTTCTTCATCTCTGAAATGGGGGTCCTTATCCATAGCATCCGCCTCCTAAAGTTGTTCTGGTTAGGTGAGAAAATATATGTGATAAACTTAACATAATCCCTGCTGCACAGGAGCTGGTCAACTGTTACAGCTCTGAAGTATAGTGGGGAAATCCTGGCTACATGTGCTCAGAGGACAGACCACCAGAAACAGCTGGGGTCTTTTGTTTCAGAGGGATCTTTAAATTGCTTTTTTTTCCTGCCACTAGGTGTCGCTGGTGGTTCCAAGGGTTAGTGCTGTTCTTCCTGGCTTCAGTGTGAAAGGGAGCTCAGAGGATGGAAACAACTTTCTAGGTGTAGAAAGTAGAGAATTCCTTTTCCCAGCCAGCTGTGGTTGTTCTATGCCACTCCGGGCCTGGGATTCCAAGAACAGTTCAAAAGAGCTTTGTGTGAAGATAGAAGTATTCTACACGTATGTGGACTAATATGGTAGCCACTAGCCACATGTGACTGTTGAGCACTTGAAATGTGGCTAGTTCACTTCGGAACTGAATTTAAGATTTTATTTCATTTTAGTTAGCTTTATATTTAAACGTCCACATGTAGTTAGTGGCTACCATTTTGGCACCACCACCACACTACATACCCCTAATCATTTTCCTGAGGCATGTGCCCACTTGGTGGAAAGGTCAGAAGGGATTTCAAAGCCAGCAACATGTCTTGCTTTAAATTATCTTTCTACCACTACCAAGGAATTAGCTCAGGTTTTTTGTGCTACTCCTTGCTGAAGCTGGCATTCAGGTTTCACAAAATGAGAGAAGACCAAGGAGGGGAAACAGATCAGAGATGCTGCAACCCTAGCCTGCCTCTGCAGAATACCAGTGGGACATTTTCTCTCAACCTTATCCTGTCCAGGCACCAAGACAGGAGGAAGTCCCTTTTTCCATCATCCTAACATGCCTGAGGTTACCTGGCAGGCAAAATTCTAAGTGTTTTGATCTCATGGCCCTTAAAAGACAGTAAGAAAAATGAAGCCATCTGAGGTGAATATATTTTTCTAAATCTAGGCTGTTCAGTCTTGGCCATTGTCATGTTATTATAATATGATCTGGTTTAAACCTAATAGCAACACTATGAGTGGATGTTTGTCTTACCCTGAACTCTCATGGAAGCAGAGTCTGAGACAAAGGCTATGTATAGGTAGTTTATTTGGTATTAGAATTGGAGAAAACAGGTGTAAGAAACAGATAGTGAAGAAGAAAAGAATCAAGCAGTGCTGTATTGGTAAATGTTTATCAGTAGTTCTCTGGAAAAACCAGTAACTCTGATTTGTGATGTTTACTACTTTTCATGGTCTAAATTTTCCTACTATGGCAAATTTCAATATGACATCACCAACATGGAGTTAAGAGTTGTGCACAATGGGATCTCATGGGTCAGTATGAGTTGGCTTTAACACATCATGGAACGGAAGCCAATACAAAGACAAAGATACAGCAACAAATTGGCTACTGGTGATTGTTGCTCAATCCTGTAAGCACTTCTGAGGAGCCTTGAGAAATTCATCTTAGAAGTGGCTTCTTGGGGTAAAAGAAAGAAGCATTTATCTATGAGTCTTCCTTCAGCATTGGGCAAAGATGGCCCCATGTACATTAACTTCCTGTGCTTCTAGGATAAACATGCATGAATGCTGAGTAGATTCCTTTGCATGTTCCAGCAGCATTGAAGAAGTCCTGAAGCATGAAAAGATAGGAAAAGTTTGTGGCTCAAGACAAGGCACTACCAGGTTGTTCCTGCATGAATTTGGTTGATGCTTAGGTGGAACCAGTTACCGTGACAGCAGCTGGTGTAAGAATTGGGGTGGAGAGAAAAGTATGGTCTCTGATGCTGCAATTATCTAAGAGGTTATAATCAATATCTATCACTTCTGTCTGCTATGATCTGTTCTAGAAGTCTCTCACTTTCAATCAGCCTTCAGGTAGTATAGGTTGCTGGTCTGGTGGAATGACCCAGATGTTCATCTCTGAGAGATCAAGCCCTTATCTGATTTACCCTTTCCAGCCATGTTTTTCACAATTGTCCATTCACAATATCACAGTTAACCAAAGCAAGAGATGGCCCAGGAAATCTAGGTTTCAGAATACTCCATGTTCCTGTTGTATGGTAGTATTATTCTCCATGTTCCCATCGTTCTCTCTGGTAATCAGGATTAATTACTCCTTCTGGAGTAGAATTTCTTCTTTCTTTTCTTATTGTTTGGATTTTAATAACAAAATGGGTAGATCAGCCTTGGTGAGGAAAGCCATCTTGTTGGGCTATGTCTTAGTCTGTTTTGTGTTGCTATAACAAAATACCTGGTACTGGTAAGTATCTTATTAAAAGATATTTATAAAAGCTTATAGTTCTGGAGATACAAGAGCATGGCACCAGTGTCTGCTTGGCTCTGGTGAAAGCCTCATGGATGATGGTGTCACAATGATGGGAGCACATGCAGAAGATCGCGCGATGAGATAGGAAGTGAGAGGAATTCAGGGGAGGAGTCAGGCTGACTTGTAACAATCTGCTATTTCCAGAATTAATTCATTAACTAATTTATTAATCCATGACCTAATTACCTTCTAGTTAGGCTGCACCTTTTAAGGTTTCCACCACTTAACACCATCATACTGGAACCCGGGCTTCCAGCACAAGAACTTTGGGAGACAAACCACATCCAAACCACAGCAGGCCCACAGAGAACTTCTATCCCTGTCAACACAGACTGTCTCCTCAGCAGTAGTATTCTCTATGGGGATTATTATGAAATGCAAATATTTGTATGCTTTATGGTTTAACACGTCCCTTTTCTCTAATCTTTTTCTCTTGCTCCGTTCTGGATCCTGACCAACCAGTCAAGCCATTTTCCTTTGCCTAAAGCACACGCATATTCATTGACCTTCATTCCAACCATCAAATATTTTATTCCAAGGTTTGTCCATTGAGAAGACTTCCTTTCACTGCTGTCATTCAGGGCCACTACTGCATGGGGGTTTAAGGCAGAAGTAGCCCATTTGGAGCTGGTACCCATATACTGAACAGAGCCATCTGTGAACTGGGCCTGAAAATCTTCTTCCATTGGTGCAAATAAAGGAAGAGATATCAATACAACAAAGATTGAGCACCATGAGAGTCTGGCTCAACTCTTCATATAAAGTATTTTTACCTTTAGAACATGCTTGAGCCTGTTTCTGAATGTACAGTGTCAATAGCAATAGATTGTGCTGTACCCAGATCACCATATGATTTGGTGGATCATTATGGCTACTCCTGGTCATATACTCAAGTTCCCAGTAGCTCTCCAGGAATTTTTCTTTTTCTTTTTCTTCAAATATTTCTCTTGTTGTCGAAGGAAGGCATTACTCCAAGACCCCAGATTCTCCTACTGGGTCTTGTCAGACTGCAGACGCCATCTTAACCTCTTATGGATATCTTTAGCCCTTGGGTCCATTGAGTCCCGTGGCCTATGTAGCCAGGGAGACTTTGCTATGCTGTTGATTTGTCCTCTTCTTCTCTAGAACTCAATCTAAACCGGCAACTTTTAAAATACTTGATGAATGAGTTGGAGCCCTATTTCCAAGTGCCCTATTTTTTTTGCCTCTAAAACCCAAAGAAAGCTGCTAAACACTATATATTTTTATTAGTGTCAGGTGTTAAAGTGGACTACAACTTGTCCTTCACCTTAGGTAGATTTAGCCAGTAGACCCCAGGTTATTTCACGCTAAATACTTCACCTATGTGGTAGGTTTCTTAATTTTTGTGGGAGTTTTTTCCTACCCCATAGCATATATGGTTCTTACTAGGGCATCTCGAGTGTTTATTTCTTGCTCCCTACATTTAATTGGCACTGGTATTGTTTATATGGTGGATAAATGGGATCTCTGTAGAATGTCAAGACAATAACAGCCTCTGCAGACCGTATTGTGAAAGATAGCCCTGAGACAAGTAACAGTGAATGCATACTACTCTCCTTCCTGTGTGAAAAATGATCTTTGATCTCCCTTACTGATCTTTCTTACTGAAAAGAATGGGCTTGCTTGATCAATGGCCATATACCAAGTGCCAGAGGCTGTGATGATCTGTTCTAGTGAAGATACTATATCTGACACAGCTGCTGAAATTTGGGTCATCATTTACTTAAATTTATGGTAGTCCGCTGTCCTCTGCCAAGATCCATCTGAGTTTTGAAGAGGACAGGAAAGATGACTTGATGGAGATTGCCACCCCTACATGCTTTGGGTCTTTGATGATGGCTCTGAGTTCTGCAGTGCCACCTGGGATGTGACATTGCTTCTGGTTTATTATCTTGGCTAGGTGATATCCACTGAACTCTTCTTATTATAGTGGCTCTTACTTCATGGGTCAGGGAATCAATATGAAGAATATCTACCAGCTATTAAGAATGTCTACCCAGATCATACACTACAAACAGAATCCCGTTTATCATCTAGCCTCTATACACAACCCTCCTCCCCCATCCAAAGAGTGCAAGCAACGTGACGACATTCAGGAAGGGCAGATCTGGACGTTTCTCTTTTTCCAGTATATGGATACCCTAGAAATGGACACACGTACCTTTGGGGGAAGGGTTAACAAGAATACTCACTATATTTACAATGTGGTTATAGGCTCCTTCTTTAAGCAGGCCTCACCTTCCCTTAAATCAAGTCCAATGGGTTCTAGGTCTCTGTACTGACTCAGGTTTGTAGAGGAAGTGAGCAACCACAGTTTCCTCTTAGTGAAGCTTTAGTAGTAGGCTTCTACTCTTCAACTCTTTCATCTTGTTGGTTGTACAAGTCCAGTAATGCTGTGGTCTGTTCTGCATCAATTTCCTTCCTTGTAACACTGTGACGGCTGTGGATCCCTGCTGTTCAGGGCAGGCCATTTACCATTGCAAGTATTGTTGATCCATAGGATAGCTGCATCCATCTTGCCTTCGACAAATAATCACTACCACCTGCCATTCTGGAATCCTATTAGTTTCACTTATTCTGTGGAGCCTAGCTCCATGACAGATTCTCTCATTTCCAACACTTATCTGCAGATGATAGCTAACTGAAAGCTTCTCAAATATTTCAGGGCCCCTCTCAGCAAAGTGCTTTTTATTATCTTCATGAAGGGAGTGCTCTCTGGACCCTCCTGGGTTATGTTCATTTGATAGGTTTTCGGGTCTCACATGGTTTGTCTGTTCTACCATTCCCACTTTTCTGAACCTTTCAATTCCGTCCTCAACACTCTGTCAAGGCTGTTCCAACATCTGCATCCCACTTACTGGAAGTCATTGTTGTATCCAGTCTTCAGGCACCATCCCAGCAGGGTATTAGAACCAGCTCCAGGTGTCCTGCCAGAATGGCACCCCCTGAGTCATAGGTAAGTATTGCATGCTTTTCAAACCAGTGGCCTTTCTGTGTAGAAATGAAGAATGATGCCAGGACATCTGGGAGTTTGTGGGGTCTTGAAAACCTAATGACGGAATCTAGAATTTCACTTTTCTTTCTTTCTTTTTTTTTTTTTTTGTACCAGGGATTGAACCCAGGGTTGCATAACCACTGAGCCATATCCCCAGCCCTTTTTCTGTATTTTATCTAGAGACAGGGTTTCTCTCAGTTGCTTAGGTCCTTGCTAAGTTTCTGAGGTTTGCTGTGAACTCTTGATCCTCCTGCTTCAGCCTCCTAACCTGCTGGAATTATAGTTGTGTGTCTTTGTGGCCAGCTAGAATCTCATTTCTTAAGAAGTAGAAACTTCTTCCAATTTACCTAGAGGGTAAGGTTTGACATCAGGTTAACCCCAGCAGTTGATGGCTAGTGGAGAGGAAGCCAATGTTCTTGCTAGAGGGACTTGTACCAACTCTCCTTAGGACTCTGGAAATTGCAGGGAAAATAGTCAGTGTCACAAAATGGTCACCTTAATCATCAACTCTTTATTTAATATGATCATTACTGTGAACTCATGTAGACAAGCATCTGACATTATTGTTTTTATTGGATAACACACTGAAATGGAAGTTATTCACCTTGAGAATCCTGAATGAATTACTGTTGGTACTTTGCTAAAAATGGAGTCAAGTGGTTGTAAACCACACTTCTCCTTCCCTTCATAGTCCTGAAAATCAGCCTCTGAGGAGTTAACGTTTGATGCCTAGCTAAGGTTAGGCATTGTGGTCCATGAGGCATGATGATGAAGAAGGATCAGGAGAAAGAGAAGACTTTCTATAAGGCAATTACTATGTGCCTAGCACTGTTCTAAGCATTTATATATATAAGATCTATTCAGTCCTCACAACCCTTTGAAGTAAGTACACAATATGCTAATCCTATCCTCCTTTTACAGATTTTAACAATTTTCCTTTATAACCCTTTTTTTTTCGTCACTTTCTGTAGCTCTCACCTGTGAAATGAACAGGGAGCCAGATTTCCTGAGTCACCCAGAGAAGAGTCCCACAGCTGCCTGTTCTGAAGCTGTGTCCTCTGTGTACCCTGAATCATTCAATTAGATGTTTGTTTCCATTTCTCATTTATCTCTCCCTTGGATCTAAGCAAGCAGTAAATATTTAAGTAGTGCGGACGCTTGTCTAGCAACCTGTCTGTGATAGATTAAAGAGGGCCACAAATCAATCGATACTCCTCCCCTTGAATCTGAGCTGGCTTTAGTGACTTGTTTCACTAATACAATGGGATAAAAGTATTGTTTAGAGACTTCTGAAGCTAAATAAAAGAAATCTTGTAGCTTCCTCCCGGGTTTATGGGTGTGCTGAGCTTCCATGTTAGAAGTGTGGCCCACCCTCAGATGGCCATGCTGGGGAGGCCATGTCTAAATGCTCAGCAGACAGTCCAAGCTGTGCCTAGCCTTTCACCTGAACCCCTCAAGGCTCTAGACAAGTGAGTGAAGTTGTCTTAGGCCCCTGCATATATCCATCAGCAACTGAGTTCTACCAGTGACCTCTATTGAAGCCACATGACACAGAAGGATCACCCATCTGAGTCCTGCCTAGATTCCTGACCCTTCCAAAACACAAAACATTATAAAAGGATTGGTGTTTAAGCCATTAACATTTGCTGTAGTAATTACACAGCAATAGATTACTGGAGTCCTCTCCTTCTTGAAGAGTGGTAGTGGTTGTAGTGCAGATAGTGAGGGAGTAGAGGGCATGGTGGGGCAGTGTGGGCTCTGTGGGGCATCTATGCATATACCTTGCAGATTTTCTGTTATCTGTGTGTTCACCACTGAAATTTGGGCAAATAAGAGGAGAGGGGATGAGTTTCAGTTTCAGGCATGAATCTTACTTGAGCAGCCTGCTGGCTTGCACTTCTTTTCTTGGGGCCATAAGTATTCCTACACTTTCTTCTGCTTTGGATGAGTTGAAGAGGGCTTCTGTTATATGTCACCAAAAGGACCTTGGTGGAGACTGTAAGGTCCCTCTCAGTCATGTGTCCTGAGTCATGTCTTATGATTCAGAGGGTTGTGATTAGACTATAGCAGTGATTCCCCAGGGCAATCGCACTTGCTCTATGCTCTGACAAGAAGCCCCCAGCAGGGAAGCAAAATGACAGTTGTCTTCCCCCACCTTCCTTAATCTTTATCTTCCTTAATCTTTGCCATTATAATTTTGGGAAGCAGGTAAAGTGTGTAGACCAGTTGAGATGGTGATTGGTGGCTGAAGTCCATAATTACTTCTGGAGACAATGAAATCTAGTGATTACAAGCAGCCTCCTGGGTTCTCTGGCTGTCTGAAAGTTATGTCTTTCATATCCTGCAAGGCAGCGTTTACTTACATAAAGACTTTATTCTCAGATAATCACCCACAGGGGGGAAAAGAACAAAACCTTTCTGGCTTGTATCTGAAAAAGAAGATATCACTACATACAATAGGTGATGTGGGAAGGGTGGAGTAGAGGTTATGGGGGCAACAAGGAGCCTGGGCTGTCCCCATCTTAGAACTGAACATGGAAGCTGAATGGGTCAGGGACAGTGCATTGTTTGGGGCTTAGGGAATACCTTCTTCAAGTTCTTTGTGCCTCATTTTACTGATCTGTAGAATGAGTTTAATAATGGTACTCATTTTATAGGGTTGTACAGAAGATCAAATGACTGAGCATGAGCAAAGCATTGAGATCAGTATGTGGACCTAGAAAAGGAACTCAAGCAGTCATCACCATCATCCTTGCATTTCATGTCAAAGACTAAGTGATGTGATTTTTTTTTGTGGAAGCCTAATGATCTGGATTAATAGGGTAATAGATAGTCTGAAGGCTATTGAGAACTTATTTGCAAATGCTCAGTCAATCATTTATTCAACGGATATTTTTTTATGTACCACTTATGAATTAGACCCTGTGTTAGATGCTTGTTTTACTCAGCTTTCTCACTGCTGTGACCAAAAGACCCATCAAGAACAAACTTAGAGGAGGAAAAGTTTGTTTCAGGCCTCACAGTTTCAGAGGTCTCAGTCCATAGACAGCCACTTCATTCCTCAGGATTAGGCTTCCCCATGAATAGAGCATCCAGAAAGTGCGAGGATGGGAGAGACGATGACCATGGTGTGCAGCATTCTGAAAACACCCTCCTTGTACTCCCCTGCTGGGCCCTAGAGAGATGGCTTGGCTGCTTTGGGTGAAGGGAGGAAAATGAGAGCAGCAGGCTGTGAGCCAGGAGACTGGGATTTGGTGAATCAGCCAAATATCTCTGAACCAATGTCTCCAACCTTTTGGTTCTCTGTTCCCTTTCTATGAAATGCAAAATGTTAAGGCTCCTTCTTTCCACTTCAGCACAATGCTTTGAGATGGCCCTTTTTTTTCTTACCATTTAACTACAGCCTTTGATTACTATTGGATTATAGCATTTTATGGCTAATTATCTCAAAACTTTGGCTTGAATCTATTTGATTCTCTCCATTTCTGATGCCACCTTCTCTGTCCAGGTGGTCATCATCCCCCATCTTGAGGGACCCCTGCTGTAGCCTCTTACCAGCTCTTGCTTCTGTTTCCATCCAAACTCTATCCATAGAGCGTCCATAGCAACCTGCTTAGAAACACTGTTCTCCAGCTTAAACTCCTCAATGTCTTTTGTTTACACTTGGAGTGAAATAAAAACTTCTTTTGTGATCTACAAGGTACTATGTGATTTGGCTTTTGACTACATCTCTTCAATGGATGCCACTCTCTCCCTCTTTCACTATAATCCAACCCTGGCCTTCTGCCGTTTTCTGAACACACCAAATTCTTTTCCACCTCAGGCTATTCCCTTTATCTGGAATGTGCATGGCTACCTATTTTAGTCAGCTATTTCCCTGCTGTGACTAAAAGACCCAACCACAGCAATTGTAGAGGAGGAAAAGTTTACTTGAGGGCTCATGGTTTCAGAGGTCTTAGCCAGCTCCATTCCTTAGCGCTCGAGGTGAGGCTGAACATCAGGGCAGAAGAGTGTGGCAGAGGGAAGCAGCTGCATGATGATCAGAAAGCAGAGAGGGAGGTCTTCATTGGCCAGATACAAACATATACCCCATAGCCACGCCTCCAACTCCTACCTCCTCCAGCTACCCCCTACCACTTTAGTTACCACTCAGTTAATCCCTATCAGGGGAGTAATTCACTGGGTTAAGACTCTCACAGCCCGATCATTTCTTCTCTGAATCTTCTTGTGTTGTCTCACATGTGAGCTTTTGGGGGAGACCACACATCCAAACCATAACACTAACCTTCAGAGAGTTGACCCTTCATAATCTTTAGTTTGCAGTTTAAATGTGAACTTCTCAGCACTGCTGTCCCTCACCATGGCAGTTTAAAGTAGGTTCTGCCATTGTTCTTCCATGTCAGCTTCTTGCTTGCTTTCTTCTTAACCACAATTTTATTTCCTTACTTTCTTTATTTTTAATTGTTTTCTTTTACTAGAATACAACATCTATAAACACAGAGGCTGTTTCTTTTTTTTTTTTCTGTCTTGTTAACCATTTTATCACAAGCAACAGTATAGTTTAAATATGTGGTGTGCCCCAAAAGCTCATGTGTGAGACAATGCAAGAAAGTTTAGAGGTGAAATGATTGGGTTATAGAGAACCTTAACATAATCAATGCTTCAGGTTATACAAACCTTAACCTAATCAGTTAATCCCCCTGATAGGGATTAACTTGGTGTTAATTATAGGCTGAAAGGGTGTGGCTGGAGGAGTTGGGACATTGGGGGCGTGTCTTTAGGGTATATATTTTGTGAACTGAGCTTAGTTCTCTCTACTTCCTGGTGCGATGTCTTGAGCTGCTTTCCTCCATTACACTCTTCTGCTGTGATGTTCTGCCTCACCTCAGGCCCTGAGAGATGGAATTGGCTGTCTGTGGACTGAGACCTCTGAAACCATGAGCCTCCAAATAAACTCCCTCCTCTAGATTTGTTCTTGTTAGGTTTTTTGGTCACAGCAGCAAAAACCTGACTAAAACAAGCACCTAACACAGGGTCTGATTCATAGGTGGTACATAAAAACTATCTATTGAATAAATGAATGGTTGAGGCTTTGCAGATAAGTTCCCAATAGCCTCAGACTACCTAGCTGTCAATTGGAATCCAGGTCATTAACATTATTCTCTACCATTGCTGAGTCCTGGCCCTGTTGTATCTAAGGGAGGCAGAACTCTGTCAAGGGTCAATATTTCAATTTGTATTTACCTGTTGGCTATTTAAAGAACCAATTTTGGAGACAAACCAGTTGACCACTCTTATTTCCTGATCTGGCAGCCTGTGAAAACTGCCAGTGGTACTTTCATGATCCCTTATGATAGACTTGCATATATTAGTCTTTTCTGGTTGGGATTGCAGGTAGTATAGACCAACTTTAGCTAATTTAAAAAGAAGAAGAAATTTCAATCAAAGGATTTAAGGATGCCTCAGAATGAAGCAACAGGGCTTCAGGAGAGGCTCAGTCAGAGAACTGGAAGGGGATGGGGGCCCACGCTGGATTCTTTCTGCCTTCTGGCTATGCATCTGCTCACTACCTTCTTCATTCTCAATGGACCAGCTTTCTCTGCAATAGGATGATATTGCATGCAGATGATGATTAACTGGCTCTGAAATTCACATTTCAGCTCCAGATTCTTAAAATGCCAATTTCTGAGTCCTAAGCATTCTGATCAGTCACTGGTCTCAGGGCCCTCCTCTGATCAGTTCACCTGTGGCCAGAGGCATGGGGCCATGGATCATAATCATGGTTTCTAGGAGCAGTTCTTCATGGATGGAAAGAGGGATACCAAAGAAGGTTATTATAGTCTTAAAAGAAAGTCATGAAAGTGTTACCATCATCCTATATCAAAGTCTCACCTGGCCAGGTTGAACCCTTGGAGAGAGGTCATGGGGATTGACCTTTTGGAAACACAGATGCTCCCTGCCTTGCTTGTTCCCAGCTCTGCCCTATTGCTTGTGCTACTTGCTTCACCCACCATGTGCATCTTTTGACTCTCCAAAGCCTGCCCATCCCTTAGTTCTCACCGTATGCCCCTCAGGTTAGGAGGATTTCTCCCTCTGTGCAGTTGCCTCAAGGCCCTCACTGATCTTTCCTTTCCCCCAGCACTTGTTTGAGTAGTTCTCCATGGAAAGGAGCTCATGTGGTCATCTCATCAGGCTCCCTGTCTTCTGGTGGGGGAATATGGTTATTTATACTCAGATGAGGGAACTGTAACCCAGAATAGTTGAATAAGGGGCTTGAGCTCACAACAGCTTCTTGGTGTCGATGCATGAGTCAGAACCGAGCTTCCCACTTGCAAACTCGGTGGATTTGACTTTAGTTTATGAATTGAAGTTCCATTATGTCTGATGTACTGTGATGGCAATAGCTTATATTTGGATAATTCCTTAGAGTGAGTGCTCCAAACACCCAGCAACTATGGGAGGTAAGTATGAGGATTTTGAGTCTTTCCTTGGTTAAGAGAACTGTCCAAGGTCATAAAGTAGGATGCTAGGAAAGGCCCTTCAGTGAGGATGATGAGAAAGTAAAACCATTAATGGGAGTTCCATTCCCTACACTTCACAACTAGAGAGAAGGGGTGCAGGCTTGAGGAAGACAAAAGCTGTTGACAGCATCTATCCTCACAAGAGAAACAGGGAGGAGATGTGTTTTACCCCACAGGGATCTCAAGTGTGTGGTGAAGGTGAGTAAGTGCTGGGGAAGGGGTAGAAGTAGTGTTGGGGAGGGAAGGGTGTACCCCAAGTGCTTGGGAAAAGGGGCATAGGAGTCTCTGAGGCATTCAGTGACAAATGCAAGCCTGTCAATCAGGTATGTCTGGTATGTGAAAGCTGTTTAGGGGAACAGAGGCTAAGAACTCACCCCAGGTGAGGAGGACAAGAGAGGAAAGGGAGAGTGGTCATGAAGGTTACCCTAAATCTCCTTCAGATTTGGGAGGGAGAGGAAAGGAGAATTCGAGAGAATAGTAGGATCAAGTTGGGGAGGAGCTTTAAGGATTGTGTCTGAAACTGATTCCCTCTGTGCAGGGGTTGGATTGGATCTGGGCAGGGCAGTGACCAAGTGATCAGGAACTCAGGATCTGGTCTTGGGGAGGGCAAAGCTAGCACAGATTCAACCCCACAGAGGCAGCCCACGGAGAATGTGAAGTGTGGATGTGATTAGAGGGCACCAAGGCCTCTGAGCCACTCCAAGAGCAGGACTGGAGCCAAGAACAAAGGCCAGACTGTGGCCCAGAGATATGGCAACCAGTGGGAGTGAAGTAAGATGTTTCTGGGGGGCTTCTGGGCATGGCTTTGGGGCATGTATGACTTGCCAGTCTCAGCCACTAGCTGCCAGGAAATGGGAATTATAATAGCCTCATCAAGTTTTATACAAATTGGATTTAAAATGATACAAAGAAAAAGGTTTTTTTGACTAAGATGATGATGATTAAACTCCTTTAAATTTAAGGAATCTATATTAATACAGATCCTCTGCCTACAAAATTGATTAGGGGAATTGAAGAGCCATCCCTTTATCACTGCAAGTTGATGGTTACCAGAACTGCCTGCAAAGCTGACTCCAGCTAGGTTCCTTCTGACTCACTCTGGCTAGTGGAGAGCAGGATTGCTGTTTGATAGCTCTGAATATGGGAGTGAATCAGATGGAATGGGTTTGCAAAGCACTTAGGTGAATGGGTTGAACAACAGGTCCTGAAATGAGGGCGATTTACAGGACCCGAAGGTTGCTCAGGTCAGACACATATGTTGTGGGGGCCAGGGCCATGTTCTGCCTTCAAAAAAACTCACCCCACTGTTTCTTTTTGAGATGTCTTTGTGGCCAACTATGCTTGCATTCCATTTGGAGAGGAGGACATTCTCAGCCATGTTTTCTTTGCATATTATTGGTTTCCCCCACTGAAAGTCCAGAAAGCCATTCTTATAACTGCCTATCAGAAACCTAGATTCTTTGCTATGGTTTGAATATGATCCCCTACTTCCACATCTTATGGTGAAGTGGAACCCCCATTATGAGACAGTAAAAAGTGGAACTGGGTGGAACCTTCAAGAAATAACTAGAGCTCTGTCCCCATGAATATAATTCATATTATAGCTAATATATTTATGGATTCCTCTCTCAGAGTGAGTCTGCTACTTAAGCCAGTTTGGGTAGGTCTTTTGCGCTCCATGTCTCTTGCCATGTGATGCCCTGTGCTATCTTGAGATTCTACCAGCAAGAAGGCCATCAGCAGATGAAGCCCTTTGACCTTGAACCAGAGCCATGAGTCAGAATAAATATCTTTTCTTTAGAATTTACCGGTTTGTGGAACTGTGTTATTATCAACAGAAAATCGACTAAGATATATTTAAACTATAATCTTCAATTGCTGGAGGCCAAATATCACACCACTACCACCTCTACAAATGTATTCCTGAGATTTTTGTGTAATCAAGTGGAGGAATGGCAATTTCTTTTACACAAATTCAGTTTACTGACTGCATTTTCAGAAATCTAATGTCTACTTCTTATTAAGATCTGTGCCCTTTTATTTTTCTGTACTGGAATAGGATATATTTTGCAGGAGAGAGTCGTTTTCTAGAAGGATAGGAACATGCCAGGGGCATTGGGGTGGGTAGATCAATCAGGTGGCCACCCTGAGTTCCTGCATTAATGAGACATGAAAGTCTTAATGTGGTACATGAAATGCTGCTAACTTTTCCCCCTGGAGAACACATGGCAATTTCTCAGAATTTCCTAAGGGCTCCAGCAACCTTGTGGCTGTCACTCATCAATTCCTCAGTAGAAATGAGTAGGATCTCAGTTTTCCACTGTGGATTTGCTTTATAGCTTGTTCAAGGCCTAAAATCTCTTCCAAATCAAGATTTTTTTGGGGAGAATAATTCCTGTTGTTTATGCTTATAGGTGTTGTCCATTGGCAATGAGTAACACCAGAATATAATATTCTGAGAACCCCTAAGTTTCTTTAAATTAATTTTTATTAAGAGATAGCTCCCATAATACAAAAATCCATTCCTTTTAGGTTGGTTTTAACCAAAAGTCAATGGTTTTTAGTATTTATTCTCAAGGTTGTATAACCATTACCACTACCTAATTCCAAAGTACTTTCATTACCCACTCCAAAAAATCTCTTATGTATTAGCAGTCTCTCTCTTCTCCTTTCCTCCCAGCCCCAGATCTTGGCAACCACTAATAGACTCTGTCTGTTTGAAACTAAGTTAATTAAACATTTATGATTTTTTCAGCTTTATTTACTGAGGCACAGTTGACAAATAAAAATTGTATAGATGTAAGGTATACAATGTGATGATTTGATGCTTGTATAATTGTGAAATAATTACCACAATCAAGTTAATTAACACATCGATCACCTCACATAGTTATTTTTTTTTTGTAGTAAGAATGTTTAAGACCTGGGCTGGGGTTGTGGCTCAGTGGTGGAACACTTGCTTAGCATGTGTGGCACTGGGTTCGGTCCTCAGCACCACATAAAATTAAATATAATACAGGTAAAAAAAAAAAAGAATGTTTAAGGCCTAATCTCTTAATAGATTAAATATTCAGCATTGTATTATTAACTATAGTCATCTTGTGCATTTGACCCCCAGAACTTCTCATAATTGAAAATTTGTGCACTCTGGCCAACTTCCCATTTCCTGGCTCCCTGCAACCACCATTCTGCTCTCTGCTTCTTTCTGAGTTCAACTTTTTAAAAGTCCACATAGAAGTTAGATCATGCAGCATTTGTGTTTCTGCATATGGCTTATTTTTTAGCAGAATGTCCTCCAGGGTCATTCGTGTTGCAAAAGATGTAAGATAATTTTGAAAGAAAAAATACCTGATAAATATTTGGAACCAGCTGAATTAAGTTCTTGTGCATAGCCACATTTCAATTAGAAAACTATGGTGTCTAGCAAGGGCTGCTAAGTACAAATGAAAAGCTGAGAACTTGATTGTCCAACAACTCAGTGGATTTATAATGGAATGATGCTTTTATGGAAAAGGGGGAGAATCTACTTTTTAAAAAAATATTTTTTTAGCTGTAGATGGACATACAATATCTTTATTTATTTTTATGTAGTTTTTTTGAGGATCGAATCCTGTGTCACATATGCGAGGCAAGCGCTTTACCACTGAGCTATAGCCCCAGCCAAAGAATCTGCTTTTTTAATCTACAATTTTATTCTCCCCTGCCAGTTGATGCAATAATGTACTAAAAGTTCACTACTTTGAATCCATTTCATTCAGGACCTCTTCAAATCTAACAGGATTGAGTCAAGCTAAAATTTACAGACTTGGAAGAAAAGATTTGTCAAATAAATTTATAGCTTAAAGTAGATTGCAGGAGTGTGGTTTCTCTTATTAAAGAGTGCCAATTATGTTGTCATTTTTAGAAGAATCTACGTATAGATTATAAAAACAATCGAGCTCATTACAAAGGCTCTATGTCTTAGAGAAGGACCAAGACTGGCAAGGCCTGGACAGACAATGCTTTGTGGGTTGTTCATTTCTGGGTTGTGATTGTAAGATGCAAGTCACAGCCAGGGAACCTGTTAATTTGCCAACTCATTAAACTGAACATGGGCCATCAATCAACACATCACAGATACCAGCAAAGTCATCTCCAGTGAGATGGAATCGGTCCCAGATCAACAAAAACTGCCTGAAACTCAATTTAAGCTATTAGCATATCTGAAGGGGACAAATTGCCCTTCAGAAAGAGGTTGGTCAGCTTGGGAACGAGGAAAAGGGAAGTTCTCCAAGGCCAAGATCAGCAGTGCCATTGGAGCGCTGTCTAGAGAAGTGGCCCGGGTCCAAAGATGCATCCATAACTCAGCATTGGCGTTGGATGCTGCAGAGCGAGAGCATTCCTGCATCTGAGTTTTAGAGTTGGCTCCCAAGATCTGATCCTGGGCTCACCCAGCAGCCTTCTCTTGAGCATCATTTGGCTTCCTTGAAAGAATTTACCTCTAGGGACATGCAGAACCAGAGATCACTCTGGTATTTTGGCAGACCTATTTCTTTTTATAAGCAATTGGTTTACAAACTATTTCCTGCTATGATAAGTTTTAATTTATATCACTCTGTTGGGCACCCCCTTCCCACTATGCCCCTTTGCCTACAGGACCTTCACACAGGCCTTCTGAGCTGACAGGGCAGACCCTGCAATCTAACCATCATCTTGTCACTGATGGTGACCCCATGGCTCCCCATTGGTCTTGAATGGTTCTTCACAGTGATGATCAGTGATGATGCATTTTTCAAAGCAAAACCATGTGCTTGCCAATCTCCTTTTTACTTCCCTTTCCTCTCTAAGGCAGGCAGACAGTGTGTACTTGTTGCACTTTGCAGGTGACAGAGTTGGGAAGCTCTCAAAGTTTATAAGCTCTCAAAGTCAGGGATTATACATCCAGTTCTTATTTATATTTTCTCAAGTTACTCAGATTCTTGGTACTGACATTCTGTTAAAGATAGATGATTGAGAATGGGATTCCATGGTAATGTTTTGGATCAAATTCATATAGATTAATATGCTTAATTTTTCAAGCCTGGTTTCTTTTAGACTTGATTTAATTTTGGCCTTCTTTGCCCCCTCCTGAAATGAGACTTGGTGATTTTGTTGGGGTCTCAGTGAAAATTCTGCTGGAACATCAAGGGGCAAGTTTGGTATTTTGGATCAAGACCTATAGTGAGTCAATAGTCTGCCCCCACGGATTTTAGCCAAAGGAAATAGTTCAGAAGAAGAAGGAAACATTTGTGTAAAATCAAGTTCATTGCAGCATTGTTTATAATATAAAAACATCAGTGACTGGCCTCAAGACATAGTTAAATAAAATTTGACATTTTTCCTGGGTTATTAATTACAAAAATTACATAAAATAATATTTACCTAAAATTCTTTTTAAAGTAAAAAAAAAAATTCCTGTATCATGACTGGTGACAAATAAGTGTGTAAGTATGGGAAATACACAGATGGCACAGAAATGTGAAGAAGCTGCTGTGTCCGGAAGGCAGGTCTGCTCAAATTTTTCTTTTCATGTTATAATATTAAACATCCACAAATTTTTTTTTCTTTTTGCAATAAAAGCTGTTAAGTTGTAAAACAATGAGAGTGTCATTGAGGTTCATGACACTTTCTGGGGTAATATTTTCGTTGTATTAAAGTCATTTGGTTTTGATAACATCCTTTTAGAATAAACACACAGTTCTTGTTCCTTATAAAATCATTCTCAGAGCCTGTGCTAGTTAGCTTTTCATAGCTGTGACAAAAATACCTGACAAGAACCAGTTAGAGGAGAAAAGTTTTATTTTGGCTCATGGTTTCAGAGGTTCAGTCCATGGTCAGCCGGCTCTTCTCCATTGCTCTGGGTCTGAATGAGTCAGAACATCATGGCAAGAGGCTGTGGAGGAGGAAAGCTGATGGTCTCATGAATTCCAGGGACACACACATACACACATCAGTCTGTATTTCTAACCAGTGGGTGATGGCAATTTCTCTGGTTTGGGAACTACATGGCTCTGGAGAAATATGTGTGTAGCAGTATAAGGAGAAATATAAAAGAATGAGAATGCTATAATTGCAGTGATATTAGAAATCTCAAAGCATTAGAAACTGTCTAAATGACTATTGGTGGGTAACTGATCAAATAAACTGTGATAGTAGTCATTCTATGGAATATAATACAGCAGGTAAAAAGAATGAGGTAGATTCAGTTGGGCCATGGTGTAGTGGTTAAGAGTGTTAGCTATAGAGTCACATTATCTGTGCTTGAAAAACAGCTCTGCAGCTTTGGAGAAAATGGAGAATCTGCATTATAATTAATTTAATAAGTTAGTATCATTTATTTTTATGAAATAGTTTTTCAAGGGAAGAATGCTTTTAGTTATGTTCCTAATTTAAACTGAATCTTCACTTTTTGAGTTAATTAGAACCAGATCAGAGAAGTCAGAGTCAGAAGTAAATCATCATGAGGTCAGGGGTGACAGTTTCCACAATAAATTTCTGACAAATATGCATTTTATTTTTAACAAGCATTCAGGATCGCAAGGTTATAACTCAAAATCCTTGACTCTATTAAAGTTCTTTGCTTTTCAAAACAAATAGACTAAGAATTTAAAAATGTATGCCATCGAGATGCAAAACAATTATAGGTTTATTTGACTTTCATGATATCTGGAATTTAAATATTTACTAACCTTCTCTCTCTTACCTATCAAAACAGGGTGAATTGTTAATTCACTACATTACATTGGAAGTAATGCACTAATATCATCTGAAGTCTTCAGTAACACTGAAGCTGATGACTTCTTGTGATTTAGGTCAAGGTTGATTTGTTGGGGCTTATCATTTTTAACTCCGTGTTGACTATGAACTATGTGTCTATGGAAGCATTTTTTTTTAACTTCAGTTTTCCCACTTGGGAAATGGTGATAATAGGACACACTTCAAGGGGTTGCTATGGGGATTAAATTAGATACCATGTGGCAGTGTTTAGAACACTATCTGGCACACAGCTATCATTATCATACACAGGAAGAGCTCTCTAAGGTGTAGTGGGAGAAAAACCTCAAGTTCCAGAAGAATGTGTGCAATATGACACTACTTAAGCAAGAAAAAAAAATACAGTTCTGAATGCTTTTCATGGCTACATGTATGGAAACAGACAGGACCTGGAAGAATGAACTGTGACTGACATCAGTGCTTACCCCTGGGGAGAGAAGGAGGGGCTGAATTAATCGGAGACATGACCAAAGGGAGCTTTGGCTTTAACAATACTGCCATTTTTATTTTTGCATAATGAATATATTTCATAGCACTTATGCAACTAAAAATTACCAAGATGACACATTTGTTTTCTCTCAAAGAGGTGAGCTAATGAGTTGATGAAGGGTTGCAAAAATAAATAATGAGGTAAAAGAAATAAAAATAAAGAATTGTTATATAGAGAATATTCTTAAAAAGTGAAATTTGTTCATTTTTAATCTTACAATAATTCAAGTTCTATTAATATTTAATTATTTCAATTGCTTAATGAGAAACAGCATTCTGATCTTAAATGTGTCCCAAGACTTTTACTTTTTTTTTCCCCTCTAAGAAACTGTTTTTAAGTTTTTTGGATTTTTCAAATGCTAAGAAGTGCATCTTTCTGTTCTCTATGTAAGTCACTTATGGTAAGTAATTTGGCAGAAGTGACATAATGTTATTTTCCTCTTGTACTGTATTTACTGGCAGCCAGGATTCATCTGCATAAATCAACACTGTTTCTTTTGCAATTTTTAATAGCTTATGCATCAATTTGTTAAGTTAAGAAAGGCACTTTGGTATATTAGCTCCACTAATGAATTATGCATCAATCAGTTTTCATGGTGGATTAATATTGAAGATAGAGTAGCGATTCCCTGTTTATACACCTGCACTGAAATATCATGCTGTTTGTATTTTTCTTTGCAGGCAGGAGAACAAAATTTAGGCTGTGAAAAATATTATGTGCCTGAGAATCAGCTGCAGTGATTAGGCAAACATTGATTAGGCAAATTGTTTATGGGAGTGGCTAAGAGCTGGGAGAGGCTCACGGATGGGGAAACTTTGAAAAAGAGCTTGTCTAGCTTTAGTTTTAAAATGCAGAGTCCTGAATCCTACCCCCAGAGTTCTAGAAAACAGGCCAGGGGATTCTGATATAGTCAATGGAGGGCCACACCTTGAGAAACCTTGCTGCCCCCCCCCCCCCCCCGCCCAGTTGCTGTTAGGTTTTGTTGCAGATGTTGGGTAGAACAGCTGCTGCTCTCATCTAAAAAGTCTATTTTTTTTCAATCTGTCTGGATTTTAGGAAGGGAAATGTAGATACCATCACAGAGGAAGGAAACTGGGCTGGCTAAGTACTGAGAGCCTGGGGACTAGGCAGTCAAAAATTCTCATGCATCCTTGAAAAATAAAGAATAGGGCAAGTAGGTTTATGGGGCTGCTTCTTATTTTCCTTCTCAGGCCCTCACACTGAGCATTGGGTCCACATTAAGATTTCCAGCCCTTCAATGCTCAAGGAGATGACCTTTCTTGATTTCTGTTTTTCATTAAAATGTATTTGACCCGAGCCTCAGAATCTCAACCCCATGCATCTTCCTGGATGACATTTATTCAAGAAATTTTATAATTTTTGATTTTCTTTCCCAGGTTATAAATCTGCAAGCTAGGTGTGATTGACAGAATAATGGTTTCCCAACATCCAAATCCCAGAAACCTGCAGACATGTTACCTTACAAGGTAACGGGAATTAAAGTTACAGATGGAATTAAGATTGTCAACCTGCCAAGCTTAATAGGGAAATTATCCTGGATTATCTGGGGGGATCCTATTGAATCACAAGTGCCATTACACATAGGGGAGGGAGAGAGAAGAGATTTCAGAATCATGAAAGACTTAACCTGCAGCTGCTGGCTTTGAAGACGGAGGGAGGGGGCCACTAGTCAAGGAACGCAGGCAGCTCTAGAAGCTGGAAGAGACAAGGAAATGGATTCTCATATATAGCCTCCAGACAGGAAGGCAGGATTTTAACCCAGCAAGGCCTTTGCCAGAACTTACTGTCTTACAGAATGGTGAGATAATAAATTTGTGTCAGTTTAATATGCAAAGTTTGTGGTAATTTGTTCGCTCCAGCAGCAGGGAACTAATAAACTAGGCAATGAGATTTGGAGTCATAAAACCTATCTAAATCAATGTGTTTCTTGCATCCCCCCCGGGAACATCAGTTATTATGGAAGACAGGTTTGGGAGGTTCCTGGAGGCACATAGAAGCCTAGTGATGTCCTGTTCCTCAGATCTCAACATAGATGCCAGGAATGTACAAAGACCTTCTCCTTCAGTGACTCTGACCTGCACCCCAAACTGTGACCTCACCATTGCATTTCACCCTTCACTTCTGTGGTCACCTGTGCTCCTGAGCCCTCGCCACCTTCCCACCCTGCGGTCTTTCACTGTACCCAAAGCAGCGCTTCTGCACCGACATGAGGGATCCTGCACCATTCTTTTTCTCCCACCGAGAATGAAGACTCCTTCCTCCCAGGAACGTGGGATGTAAACCTGGTGAGGTCAGATGTAGGAAGAAAAAAGTTTGAAAATCATCATTTTAACATTCTCGACTTCTGTGGTTTGGTGTTTGTTTAGGCTACGTTTTTTTGAACATGGGCCATTTTGATGGTGTGAAAAAGTATTGTTTCCAGGTTTTCTGTAAGAGATTTAATTTAAAAATTTCAGAATCTTTCTTCCTGGGAGAAGTCTCAATCCATAGTCAAGGTATATCCTGGGCCTCTGTCTGCCTTCTTTGCTTTCTTCCTGGGCAACTTCTGCAGAGGGGAATGGAGGTTGGTTAGTGGGTAGTTACAAGTGATCCTTCCCCTGGAACCTCTCACTCTCAGCTAAGCTAGCTTTCCCCCTTCCCTCCCCATGGCTATGTCTCCTGAGATTGGATCCATGTTTACCAAGGAGAACAGGATCTCCCCCAAAATGTTTCCACAAATGCTCAAGTAAAATGACCCTGAGCAACAAGTCTATTTATTAAGGAGGAGCTAGAAGGAAAATTCTAGGGATTAGGGGTGGGGTGGGCAGTCCACCATCCTCAAAGATAAAACCTGAGTGGTCTTTTTCCCAGCCCCAGGCAGTTCTATGTCTGCTGTGAGCCCTCAGTAAACATTGGGAACTGATGGCCTGACTTGCTCTGCAAAAGTCAGATGGCCCATTTCAATTTGGGGACAGAGCTGTGTTTTTCTTTGTTTCTGTTCTCCAGTGAGCCTCCAGCCCCAGGGCCGCTCTGAGGAAGATGCTGCTGGGTTGAGGAACTGTGAGCAGCCAGCTCCAGAGGACACATCCTTGCCTTGCCTGGGTGCTCAGGGCTCCACCTGCATTGGTCAGTCTCACCCTGGGGAATCAGCTTCTGAGGCCAGCATGCCACATCAGGACGGCACGAGAAGAATGAGAACCTGAGCAGCTGAGGCTGAACTGGCTCCTTGGTCCAGCAGCCACCCTCTCTAAAAGGGGGCTGCAAGAACCCAACTGACTGAAGCAAACAAAATTAAGAGCTCATTCTGGGAAAAGGTGGGAGCTGCTATAGGACATCCATTGCCCACGAGAGAGGGTCCAGATGAAGGAAGGGGCTTAGAGTAATGCTTTCATGTTCTCCTTTTTTGGACACTTGCAATTTGGTTATCCTGGCTCAGGGTAGCCCTGCAAAGCAGTATCCATTCTTTCCCTTCTTTTCCCTATGTTTAGTTTGGATGTGAGGTAGAAAACTTGGTTTAAAATCAACATACTACAGTAATATAGCCACATCCATGTTTATAGCAGCTTAACTCACAATAGCTAAACTATGAAACCAGCCTAGAAGCCCTTCAACAGATGAATGGATTAAAAAAAAAGTGGTACATATACACAATGGAATATTATTCAGTCTTAAAGAATAATGAAACTGTGGCATTTGCAGGTAAATGGATGGAGATGGAGAATATCAGGCTAATTGAAATAAGCCAACCCCCCCCCAAACCAAAAACCAAATATTTTCTCTGAAAAGTGGATGCTGATCCATAATTGGGGGGTGGGTAGGGAAGAATGAGGGGATTTTGGATTGGGCAGAGGGGAATGAGGGGAGGGATGTGGGTGTGGGGATGGGAAGGACAGTGGAATGAGATGGACATTATTACCCTATATACATGTATGATTACACTACTGGTGTGACTCAGCACCATGTACAGCCAAAAGAAAGAGAGGTTGTGCTCCATTTGTGTACAATATATTAAAATTCACTCTATTGCAGTGTATAGCTAACAAACTAAAATATAAAAAAAGAAGTTTGTCCGAGAAATAATTGAGTTATAGCTTTAACCTAATCAGTGAATTAATCCCTATTGGAATTAACTGAGTGGTAACTGGAGGCAGGTCAGGGTGTGTGGCTGGAGGAAGTTGTTCATTGGGGGTGGGGCTATGGGATATATATTTTGTATTTGGAGAGTGGAGTCTCTCTCTCTCTCTCTCTCCTCTCCCTCTCCCTTCCTTCCCTCTCCCTCTCTCTCTCCTCGCCCCTGCCTGCTTCCCAATCATGTGAGCTGCTTCTCTCTGCCACTCTCTTCCGCCATGATATTCTACCTCACCTTGAGCCCGGAGGAATGGAACGACCTTCTCTGGACTGAGGCCTCTGAAACTGTGAGCCCTCAAATAAACTTTTCCTCTTCTATAATTGTTTTGGTTCCTAAGTCACAGCAGCAAAAAAATCTGACTAAAACACCCTTACTTAGGGGAGAAAAAGACTGCTCTGTCCATTTCTGTTCCCTTGGCTTCCAGCATGTAGCCTGTTGCAGGATTGGTGTTCATTAAACATTTAAGGAACAAATGAAGGACGGGGCCTGAGATTCTCTGCTGCATGCTGCCATACGTTGCAGCAGTTGGGAGACATGTCAGGCTGGAGCAGGGCCAGAAAAGAAGGGAAGGGTTCTTTTTAAAATTTCTCCTGAGAGACAAATCAGTGCAGAAATTTTCTTTTTATAAAGAAGCACTGCCGAGCAATTCCCAAGTTTCCTACTGGCTTTATAAATACCTTATTTAATGAACCTCTCATCCACCATGCCCTATGCACCATAGGTCTCGAAAGAATTGGAGGGTTTTCAGCAGGAAGCTGGAACATCTTGAGGAAGGGGCTACTTTCTCTAAGTGGAGACAGGGCTGAGAGTCTGGACTGTAACCATTCCTGCCCTGCCCTTTCCTAAAGATGGACCTGATCTTAGATTTTCTCCTTAGCAGCCGTGGTCAGAATCAGGCCACATCCTTGCCCACTTGGTTCTTGTCCATTTTTTTTTTTTCTTTCCAATGAGCCACCCAGACCTCTAAACTCTCGTAAAACTGGGCTCCTGGCCCATTCCATCCTTCTCTCCTAACTGTATAGATGCAATTCTTTTTCCTTTTTGGAGACTTTTGAAATGCAAGATGTTTTTAAGGCATGAAGATGTTTTAAGCTGCAAGAAAAGATACATAGTCATTTACAGCATGAGCTTTGGCTTCACATCCCCGAGTTGGGAGTCTAGCTGTACAAGCTTAAGCAAGTAGATTAATCCACTCATTCCTTTATTTGGTTATTCCCTCAAAAATATTCACTGGGCATTTGTCCTATGTCAGGCATTGGGTGGTTCAGGTCTCAGCTCTCATAGAACTTACAGTCTGGGCAGATACTCACACCAAGTCAGTCCACTGCTAAGTCTGCTGTGGGGGAAAGCTGAGGGACCAGGAGGACATGTAACAGGAGAAACTGAACCTGTCAATTGAAGCAGAGAAGCTGAGATTTGAAGAGTGAAAAGGAATTAACAAGGCTCACATGGGGAAGCATTCTAGATGGAAGGAACAGCGTAGGCAAAAATCCTGGGGCAGGACCTTCAGGCTGGCTGGACATGAAGTAAGGACAAGAGAAGGCTGAGGAGCAGCGGGGAGCGGGGGATTATTTCAGGAATTATAGGGATGGCAAGAATTTTCACTCTAACCCAAGAGCCCTGAAAGGCTGTAAGAAGTTATCATCAAATCAAATCTAGTTTTCATGTTTAAAGAGATGGCTAGGGATGATGTGAGGAAGCCAGACTAGAGAGGGGACAAGAATGGATGCAGAGAGGAAAAGACCCAGTGTGCAACTGCCCAGGGTCCCCAGGGGCAATCAGCCTATTTGCCTGCAGAGTTTTTGGCTCCGTGGCAGTGGCAGTGCTGTTCTCAGCTCTGCAAGGCAGCCTGACAGGAACTTTGTCTTTCCTCCTCCTCCGGATGTCCTCAGTGTTCTATTGGGACTCTACATCCCCCGGTAAGCCAATGAATTATTAAAAATAATTTGTTTTCCAAGAGATGGTATTTGGTCTCCGTGCAGACTTTTGTGGAGGACAAGAAAGCCAGACTGGTGCCCACGGCTCACTAACCCTGAGTCCCTGGGCCCAGCCCAAGTGACAGAATCCTCAAAATCAAATCTTTCTGCCTCTGAATGGGAGGAAGAGGTTGCTGACTCACCTGGCCAATGAGCTGTCATGAGCCAGAGCCTGCATTGGAGACCTGTGAGCAGCACTGTAGCCCTGTCCCAGCCCCTCCGATAGGTGCCTGGGAAATCCCATCTCTGCATCTGCCCAGGGTCATGGGCAAAAGCAGGCAGTGTTTTCCCCAGGGACCCTGGTTTACTGGTACTCTCTGCCAAGGTGGGGTGGCGGCAAGTACTGAGAACAGCCTGAGCTCACTCCAGGGGCTCCCCACCACTCTGTCCATACCCTAAGGGTAGCTTGGTTTCTTCTGTGGATTTTCTGCCTACTCACGGTTCATGAAATTTAGAAAAGACTACATCTCCAAGTTACCTCTAGGGATCAACATACGGTAGATAAAGTTCCTTCCTCTGCCAGAGTCTTTGATCCTCTCTTGCTTCCTGGGCTTCTAGGGCTGCTGGCAGGGCTACTCAAGGTCTATTGATTCTGTTGTGTTCATTATTTCTCATAATTGAGCATTCTCAAGTATCCCTGGATAGAGATCAGTGGGGAAAGAGGAAGTAAAAAGGAACTTGGAGAAATTAAGAAATGCTTGAGATTAAATGTTTTTCAGAAAAGTGGGTCCTCTGAAGAGGGGAGGGGACCAAAGGGAACATTAGGAATGTCCCACAGGATTCGATGGCTGAATGTGGTACTGCCACAGTCTGGCTGGGCACAAATCACGAGCCACTCAAGCAGGAACAAACTTTATTTCCGAACTCCCACAGCACTCCACGCACACTCCCCGGGAACTCTCCCGAACTCCACCCACGCGGCCCCCAGGAACACCACACACCAACCGGAACTCCCTCCCCTGGAACTTCCCCAACCAACACGAACTCCCCAGGAAATCTCGGGAGAACTCAATGGGAACTCCAAAGTAGCCGGGCGCCTGAGGAGGACAGTAAAGGTCTAATATACAATTGAATACACAGCCTGTTTCAATCCAGCATCATCCAGTCACAGCAATTATAGACAGTTTAACTTAATATCATCATCTTAATGGCTCACCTCTCAACCATTACTTCTGGCAAAATGCCAGGGGCCATTCTGACTCGGCTGTGGCTCTCAGCATGGTATTCTTTGTCCTGTGGCTCAGAATGAGCCCCAAGCCCATTGGTCCTTCTCAGACCAGTGTTCTCATGGGTTAGCTGTTCCTACAGTGAGCACCAAGGGGATCTGTGGGCAGTGATGTCTTGGTCCAGTGGCAGAGTCTTTTGAGCAGACTCACCCTGCACAATCATCTTCTTTGGAGAGAAAAGAGAATCCAGTAAAAACTAACCCTTACCATAACTTCCTATGTGGTAACTATTGCTATCATTCTCATTTCACAGATGAGGAAGTTGAGAAAAGTGAAGCAATATGTCCCAGGCAGACAACAGAGCCCTGGCCACAATCTCTTCTCTCTGAGTATGTCTGAAAGGACTCCTGCTCATACCCTGTTTGTCCCAATTGCTCCCAGGTGCCCACTACCAAGGTGAACTCTCAGTCTAGATTGTTTTCCAAGCCTCACTTGACTAGGGCTGTCCACAGTCATACTCTAAAATTCTGGACTAGTCTTATTAATATTAGGATCAGCATAATCATAACTAACATTTATGGGACACTTTGTATGCACCAGGAATTTTACTAAGCTCTTAGCCATTTTTTCCCCGTATCCCAAATAACTTAAATATAGTATTTAGTATAACAATAACCTCAGCTCTAGAGTATGACTTTTAACCTATCTTAATGCATCTGTGTCAGTACTTGCCAAATTGAAAACTTGGGACTTAATGGGTTAATATACAATCCTCATCAAAATGTGTAAGCTGGATATTGTTACCATTCCCATTTTCAGATAAGGAAAATGAAGCTGAAGAACAATATGTTACTTATCCAAGGATTGGTAGGCAGTAGAGCCTGATTCTGAAGCCAAGATGCTAAAATCTCAACCTACAGTTCTTTGCATGGCTTTCTACTACAGGGCTGCTCACATCTGTGACGACTTGGGATGGTCTTGGGCAGTGGGGTCACCTGAGAAGGGCCAGCCATGCAGTTTTGGTTTAGACAGATGTGAGATCAAATTTCTAAAATATTAGTATTTGTGTGACTTGGGCAGGTTACTTAACATCTTGGAAACTCTATTTCTCCTTCTGTAAACTAAGCTAAGGCCCCCTTCCTCAGGCTGTGTTTTTTGGGGTATCAAAAGATATAGTGCTGGATTTCCAAAATTTTAAGCATTCATATACTGCCCTTATTGAAGGTTTTCCTTAAGTTGATTTAACGTTTTCAAAATGAAACTTTATATTAATGCCATAATGAAAAGTCATAACTAGAAGGTAGCAAAAATTCACATTTTTAGTAAAAATGTGTACCCTTAAAATAATCTGTCATTAAAACCAGCAATATAAATAAATAAATAAATAAATAAATATATATATATATATATATATATATATATATATACACACACACAAACATATATATATATATCTCATAAAGATATTGAAATATTGCTTATAAAGTGCACAGGTTAGGGCCCAGGACACAGTGAAAGGTCACAGTAGCTATTCTTCTCTTCTCCTGCCCTCTTCTTTCTCCCTGCCCTTCTTTCAGTGCGGATTCTTGTCCCTGTCAGGCAGCTCCAGTCTGCATGACAACACTTCTGCCTTTGTTTTCCTCCAGAACATTCTACAGCTGATGCCATGCCCTTCTCCTCCAGCCAGTTTGGAAATGATTCTGACTCTACTTTTGTAAGTCTTTTTTTCTGTGGGGAATTTGACACTCCAGGCAGGGGTCTTCTGAGAATGCAGTGGTCTTATTTTAAACATTCTTCTTCAAATACACATTTTTTTTTCATTAATCTCTCTTCTCCTTCAGGGAGTTAAATGATAGGAACATTGGATCTTCTTCTGTTGTCCCACAAGTCTATGAGGTTTTTTTTTTTTTCATTTCTTTTTCTGTCCTTCTGATTATATAATTTTTATTGATCTATCCTTTAAGTTTATTGACTCTTCCTTCTATCATTTGCATTCTGCTGTGGAATGCACTAGTGAGTTTTTTTTTTTTAAATGAGATTGTATTGTCAGTTCTAAGCTTTCTATTAAAAAAAAATATTTTCAATTTCTCTACTGAGGAGATCTATCTTTGTGTACAATTCATGAGTGTTCTCTTCAACCTGGTGGAGGATAGTTAAAATGGCTATTTTAAAGTCTTTGCCTAAGAACCCCAACATCTAGATTATCTCAGGATTAGCATCTGCCCATTGGCTTTTCCTTTGAGAATCATTCACATTTTCCTTTTGCTTTGAATAATGCCAGCTCAGCTTTCACAGCCTTGCCTATGCTGCTTGCGTCTGCACTAGCCACACAGGGCCTTGGTGTGGGGTTTATAATGTAGTTTGGTTCTTAAAGCCTTGAAGCCTTTACTCTGCGTTTTGAGAATGCACCTGGGACTTTGAACATCTATAAACAGAACTAGAGGACCCTCTTCTCCAGCTTTCTCCTTTCTGGCTTCTAGACGTTGCTTCTCCCAGTTCCTTTGACTAGAAGGATGGAGTTCACTCAGAATTTTTGTCTTCTGCTCTTGTTGTGCCATTCTTCATAAATGTGCCTGGCTTTGGGGTGATGTGGAGAGGAAAAAGAGAGAGAAAATAATGTAAGAGGGAGGATTTAACTCACACTCTTTGCATGACAGGTAACCGGCACTCTGATTTCACTATCCAGAAAAATTTCCTCCAGGAAATTGGTGTCTATGTTGGGGCCACCATCATCGCTGCAGCAGACAGGCCTCTCCACGATTGGAAGAGAAGAGAGTTCAAAAGATAGGAAGTCCCCTCACATTCTGCACCTCTCATGGGTTCCCTCTCTTGGCTCTCTGATCAGGACAATGGATTTCTCTCTCAGAGTTTTTGCTTCTGCACCTGCTCCATAGTTCCTCAATTTAGCCTACATTAAGGTTAAAATCAGGAACTAAAGGAGGAAAAAGTAAAAAATAAAATAAATAAAATAAAAAGCAAACTAGAAAACTTATCACTATACTGGTCATTCTTTAAGTTTTAGCTTCCTCTCCAATGTGCTGTTCTTGTTTACTGTTCAGAGTCGTCAGGTTATCCCTTTTAGGATTGGTCCAGTTTGTAGTTGTAATCAGTGGGAGAGATAGGCTGCAGTGAGTGTCTTCCACCTTGCTCATTAATAAGTGATTGACTGAAGGATGTGATCAACCCAAAGAAAATTTTACTATACCCAGTGTTGAATAATAACCAAATAGAAGACACTTTCACAAAAATCACAAGAACATTAGGAGAAAGTAAGACCATCAATAGTTATGATTTAACTATTTACAAGTTATAAAGGAGTGTTAGCTGTATAACATTTTTGTAGGATTAGTTACCCAAAGAGCACCAAATACCCAAAGAGCACACCTAAAACTCCATATCTTTTAGCTAAGCAATTCTATTTCTAGGAGTTTAATGTGACAAGTTCACATAAGTGTATTATTAATAAAGATGTATTTGTAAGACTGTTTATAATAGTGCCACTTTTATTTCAGCAAAAAATACTGAAACAATTGAAATGTGAAATAATATGGAAATGCTTGAACAAATTGCCATAACTATAAAGTGGAAGGTTAAGTAGTAATTAAGAATATTGATAGAACCACGTAGATACTGGTATGGAAAACGTTCTGTTAGAAAATCAGGCTATAAAACAGATGATAACATTTTAAAAATATGTATATGTGCTTTGTATATGTGCACATGTCTACAAAGATGTAAAAATGCCTTGAGGATTTAACTGATATCAATGAACAGGCTTTAAGATACCATATTTTTCTTCTGGGAATAGTGGCACATGCTTATGGTCCCAGTTACTCAGGAATCTGAGGCAGAAGAATTGCTGGAGTTCAGGAGTTTGAAGCCAGCCTCAGAGACATAGTGAGACACCCTTTTGGAGAAAAAAATGATTCAAGATTTTTTTGTTTTTTATTCTTTTCCTGCATTTTCCCTATTTTTTGTGTTCACCATCATAGCAGAGCCCCTTACTACTTACTAAATATCTATGTGATTCCTTATATTTTTCAGCCTCACTTGCATATTTATGTTCATGTAATTGGGTTCTGGACAAAATGGAATATTTTTGGAATAATTTAAAATGCCCCGTAAATATATCCATAAAGAGTTCTCTCTCTCTCTCTCTCTCCCTCTCTCCCTCCCTCTCTCTCTCTCTCCTTTTTCATGTGGTGATCTCTAAGGCCACAAATGCTAGGTGGGTTGTCTATGTGACAGAGGAGAGATACCTACCCTACATTGGACTGTATCATGTGTGGGAAACAAGCCTTTGTTTTTCAAGGTTGTTGTGGTAGCTGGTATTAATTACCTTGATGGATACAAAAGTCTAATGAGGAATTATTAAGTATAATAATGCAGTAAGAAATTACTAAGTACAGACCCTAGGAGCTTAGGAAAATGGTGAGACTTTAATCTCCTTTTGGATGCCAGTAGGTCAGAAACACTTTGGAAAAGTTTTAAAGATTAAGAAAAATTAATATATTTTAATTTAGAAGATGCCAATTTGTTAATTTATAGAAAGAAGTACAGTGACAAAATATATTCTTTATGTTTGGTCAGCAAATTTTAAACCTTTTGATAAGCCCCAGAGGAAGTCAAATTACTAAGAGAAGGTTTGCTGGTAATCCTGTAGCTGGACTGAAGCAATCTGTCTGTCTGTCACAGTAGGTTAGTGCAGAGGTTGTACCTGCAGTATCACATTGGAGGCCCAGCTCTGCCATGTATCATCATGAACACCTGGATAATGCACTTCATGATTGTGCATCTTGGTTTTCTCATCTGGTAAAGGGCAATGATGATAGAAACTGCATCTTAATCATTGTAATGCAGTGGGGATTCATTTCCACTTGAGCAGCAGATTCTTCTCCTGCTTAGCTCAAGTCAGAAATAGTAGCTTTAAGAGTCTGGGTTGGGGCCCTCAGTAATTTGCAAACTCATGGCCTGTTTGCAGATGCATGGCCATGTTAGCTGAGCAGTATGTTATGAAGACCTTATAAAACACTACTTTGAAAGGTTAATAATGAATATGAGATGAGAAGGTAGGCATCCGTGATCAAGGAGAGAGGGATGAGGGAAATGAGAGAAGTGGGGAAGGGAAGAAGATGGAAGTGCTTCTTTATTAGGAAACAATAACTATACAGAGTGTGTTTGTCAGATTGGAGAGAGCCTGCCAGTGCTATTCTGAAGGAAAGCTTACTGTTTTCAACATGGGAGGAAGTACTGGGTTAACTCATGTGTGTGAAAGATCTCTTATAAGACGTTTTTATATAAGTAGTTAAGGATATCTGGAAATATCTGTATTGACTGTTTTTTTTTTTTGTCTTAAGTAAGAATAGAACAAATCAGATCCATAAAAATAGCAAAAACTGCTTTGGTCAACCTAGAGCTTAGTGATGTGGGGATGACTCAGGAATAATGAGAAGGAGGAGACCATATAATATTGACTTTCTTGCATCCACAAGAATGAGGTGGAAACGGATGTACAGCTTGAGCAAGGGATAATCTTGAGCCATCTGGGGAGACGGCTGACTTGTGGATAAAATCTCCCGAGGCCATGAACTCCACAGAGTAAAATGGACAAGAGAGCTGCCTGTCATTTCTGCAACTGGCATGATCCAGAAAAGCAGCATAAACCAAGAGTTTATGAACCTGTTCACTCTTCTACCCTTCCATTCCCTCCAGTAGGGAAGGAAGAAAGTAGGACTCCATGGGAGGAGTGACCAACCATTGGGGATATTTTCTTCACCAAATTCAGCACTTTCCTCAAGATTTAGAATTGGAATCAGCATTAGTAGTTGAAGTTAACTGAATCAAAGAGTGTTAGGGAAGAAGTTCAGCTGGATCCATCTGTGGTCCACACTGGGGCTGTGGAGGTTCATTTTGGGGATATGCTGAGGCAGTGGGGAAAAGTGAGGAGCTAGGTCAAGCCGCAGGTTGGGGAGGAGTTCTACCGCATCAAGGCAGCCTGCAGTAACCCAGAGCAGGATGGGCTGGATGGTGTCCAAGAAAACTCGCTAGAATGTACGTTGCATTTTGCCAGGTTGAAAGACCATATGGTGAAACTATTAATCATAGGAGAGAAAGAAAGGAAATCTGTGATCTAGCAAAATCACAGATATCACAGCAAACAACACCCAACCTCTCTCTTTCTGGAAAGGGTAGGAGCTCGTGCAAAGGAGGAATGTACTTAATTAAAAGAAATCAGGGAATGGCAAGGAATTAAAACTACAGTGAGAATAGGATCAGAATCCTTCTGCTCTTTGCTGAGCTTTCAGTAAACAGCAGTAAACAGATGATACGTGGGGAGCTTAGTTCCAACTGGACATGTCTTTAACATTGTAAATCCTGTGAAAAAGACACTGGAGGCTTCCAAGGAACTGAGGGCATAGAAACTGAATCAAAGAGTGTTAGGGAAGAAGTTCACCATGGAGCCATAGAGGCCATGTTTCTTTAGCAATGCTCTCTAACCATTTTGGTGGTTTACTTATGTTTGTCGGGGATGGGGATATCCAATACAGGGGACAAAGAGATGAGAAGCGTCAGTATAGAAGTTAGAGGCCAGAACTCTTGCTTTTCAAACACTGGATTCAAGTCTGGTCTGTGATTTTTAAAAAAATATATTTATTTTCTAGTTGTAGTTGAACATAATATCTTTATTTTATTTATTTATTTTTATGTGGTGCTAAGGATCGAACCCAGGGCTTCGCACATGCTAGGTGAGCACTCTACTGATAAGCCACAACCCCAGCCCTGGTCTGTGATCTTATACTAACCCCTCTTAAATCTCAGCTTCTGAATTTTCAAAGCAAAGATAATAATGGTAGTTGGAAAGATCAAATTAGATGCTGGGTGAACTGTAAAAATCCTACTTACATTTTTAACATGAGAACAACAACTAAAGTTGACCTGGACACCACCTTACCAAGTACGTGAAGCTTCTATGCTGTGTGAGCAGTGGTTAAGGTTAATTCCTAAGACTATTTCCCATTAAGACTCTTCTTCCAATGGAATACATAGCTTTGGGAGACTAAGTTGTATTAATCGGTATTGATAAACTTGTATTGAAGTTCTGAAAATGCCACAGCACTGAAACAAAAGACATAAACTTCTCTAGATCCTGGCTTCTTTCTTATCTGCTTGGGAAAGATGTCATCGTCATTATAAAATATTTAAAACTCAAAAGTCTTCTGAAGTTATCTCACTATAGTCAGTGATGGGCAACAAAGAAAGCAAGAGTGTCCTGAACAAGACTTTAGGTCTTGGGATAATGAATGAAAATTACAAAAGAGATTCAGTCCAGCATCAGGGCCTGGGAATAAGATTCAACTTCTTTCAGGAAATTTAACCTTATTTTACAGTTTGATTTAGCCACCTTGTACGATAACTGAGACTTATTTCTCCCTTGCGTTAAGTCACCAACATGCATTTTAAGGAACTTAACTTTAGTTGGGAATATTTCTCTTTACGAACGTGAAGGTTTTGCAGGAGAAAAAAAATTTGATAATGAGATGCTGACATCATCCACTCTCAAGGCAGGATATTTCAGTCAGTGGCACCTCACTAACCAGGATAGCATAATGTGCAATTTTAAGTTGAGAAAAAGAAGGGCATAGATTCCTTACTAAATCTCAAAGTATTGGGACATAGGATTTTTCCAGTCTGCAGATGCTTTGTAACTTGGAGTCATCACCAGGTGAGGCACAGAAATGGCAGCTGCTTTGGGGGTCAGGGAAGGGTTGGTAGAACCTGCCACAAAATGCTTTATATTGAAAACACAGGCACCCATTCATTTATTCTAGAGATATGTATTCAGTACCGATATACCTGGCACTTAGTTAGCTTCTACAGAGGACATAAAACCTCATAAGATAGAACCCCTGCTCTCAATATGTTTATAGGCCATGCATTCTCACTCTGGGTTACTTTTTAATGGTTTTAAGAATTATTTTAAAAGTCAAGGTGAAATACACCTAACACAAAATTAGGCATCCTTTAGTACACACTAAATATGTGTATTTATATATAAATATAAACTCAACAGAGCCCTGCCTCTGTTGAGTTCTGAAATAGTCCCATAACCCTAAAATAAAACTGCATATCAATTGAACATTGCCATCCCTTCCTTCCCCATCCACAGGTAATTGTTCCTATGGATTTACTTGTTATGAAAGGTTCATATAATTGGAATCATATAATATGAGGCCTTTTATGTCTGACTTCTTTGAATTAGCATAAAATTTCCAAGACTTATCCATATTCTCGTACTAAGTATTAGTAACATCTTATCATTTGAATGGCTGAATAATTTTCCATTGTCAGTTTAGATCACAATTGTTATCTGTGCATTTGTTGATGAACATGTAGGTGTTTCCATATTTGGGCTATTGTGAATGGTGCTAGTATAGTCATTCATATACAAGTATTTGTTTGAGCGTCTGTTTTCAATACTTTTGGGGGGTGCACCTAGGAGTGAAATTTCTAGGTCATTCGATAATTCCATGTTTTAAAATTTGAGGAACCACCAAGCTGTTTTCCATGGACACTGCCTTCTTTTATATTCTCATCAGTAATATTCAAGGTTTTCAAGTTCTTCACTCCTCATCAGTACTTATTATTCTTGCTGTTTTCCACATTTTTAAAAATTATAGCTATCCTATTGACTGAGAGTGAAGTGATATCTCATTAAAGTCTGACTTGCATTTTTCTAATGTTTTGGATATTGAGCATCTTTTCACATGACAAAGTATTTTTACACAGTAACTAAGATGTTCATGAGTAAAGATGTCAGGTCATCCAAAAACCATTGCTATCTTTTGCCCTGAAGGGGAATGGGACCTGAAATCATAGAACACAGAATTAACAATCTTGGGAAGGAGGAGGAATAGGAGGTGAGGGAGAGGGAGGTATGGGCAGATCTGGGAGGGATTGCTTGAGTTTGGGGAAGAGGAGCAGTTGGATAAGAGCATTTGAGAGAGGAGACCTGAGAACAACTACTAGAAAGGTGAAAGCACTTTGAGAAAATCAAGAATCCTGTTTTAGTCATTGTTTTCATTGCTGTGACCAAAAGACCCAACAAGAACAATTAGAGGAAGAATAGTTTCTTTGGCTCAGTTTCAGATGTCTCAGTCCATAGATGGCCAATTCCATAGCTCTTGGCCCAAGGTGAGGCAGAACATCATGGTAAAAGGGTGTGGTGGAAGAAAGTAGGTCAGGACTTGGAAATCAAGGGGGGGGGAATGCGAGTGAGCGTGTGCCACACTCACCAGGGACAAATAATAAACCCCAAAGGCACACCGCCAGTGACCTACCTCTAGGGTGGCTCTCATAACCCAATCATATTTGACCTCTGAAAATTCTTGCATTGTTTTACATATGAGCTTTGGGAAGTTTCCTCATATCTAAACTGTAACAAGCCCCCTCCAGTCTGTGAAGTTCTGTACTTTAAAACAACAATTTTAGGGTGTATCGAATGAACCATTATCTCTCATGATTGTTTTTAAATGGAAAATTCATGATTATAGCTTTGGAATATGCAATTTTTTCTTCTTATTTATCTCACACTTAGCAAGAAATCCAATTCTCATCAAGATAATTGCTTTGGAGTCAATTTCTAGAAATAGGATTTAAGTTCCCTTAGGAGGAACTTTGCCTCAATGTATAATACTGAGCCCTGACCCAGGAGCCCTCATCTTCTATTCTGTTCAAACCCCTTCCTGTATCTACATAAAGCGAGTTCTGCATACGGTGGGGTGTTAGAGTATGGTGTCTTTCCCAGTTAGGCTGAGCATATGCTGTGGTAGTTTCTATCTTCATTATTCTACTAAAACTTCTCTCCCCATAAAGAATGTTTTCCTAATGGCTGAATCCAGTGGCCTTTTCTCGGTCCTTACTTAACCTATTTAACCTAGTTACCACTGATTGATCATATTCTATAAAAAAGGTATGTTGCTCAGTACGTTATATATTTTGTTTTTCTCTGAATTTTGATTTAGATGTGTTTATTTATTCCGTATCACCAATTTGTTTGTTGGCCCAATACTGCCCAGAACTTCAGCTTCAGCATATTCCTGGTTCTCTGAGTTCCAGCTTCCCACCTCCAATTCCTTCATTTACCATCACCAAACTCCCTAAGGGATGGCCAGATCTTTCATTATTTTGTGATTTTTTTCTTATTCTTTTTTTAAAAATTCTGATCATTATTACCATAATTTGGGCTCATATATTAATAATTTAAATGACTTCTGTTTATTCTGTCTTTCCATTTCCAGTCTGGACTATAGACAATGAGATTCCTGTGTTCAAGGTCACTGAATTTCTAGAGTGGGTAATATATTAAATTCATACTCTGAAGTTGTCAATTTTGCACTGCTAAATATAAAGATAGAGCACGATTTCTTAACATAATGCATTTGATGTCCTCCCAGATCTAACTTTATGCCTCATGTCTCATCATATCCTAGGACAGGCTCTTCCTTTAGGATGGGCTGGCTTGATCACTGTTCCCTCAATGATCCATTCTTGTGCCTGTTCATGGGTCACTAGAATCTCCTGCTGGAATGTCCCTCCACTTATCCAAACCACACTCATCTTGTTAAGGCTTGAGTTAAGACTTCCTTCTCCTATAAATCCTCCCGTAGTCATCCACAGCACAGATCCTGAAGACTGTTCACTATTAAGAGGCTTGCAGAGTTTCCAAACCATTGACATATTGAAATAGACAATTCTTTGTAGTGGTGGACTGTCCTGTGCATTGTAAGATGTTTGGCTGCATACCTGGCCCCAACCCTCTAGATGCCAACAGCACAGTCTCCTCTAGCTGTGGAAACGAAAGTGTCTCAGACATTTCCAAATGTTCCCTGTCTTAGGTAATAAAAGAAGAGTTGAACCAATGGGACTGTCAGTATTTGAAAAATAGAGAGGTAAGTTCTTTTCTGGTACACAGACATCATGTTAAAGGATGTCTTCCATCATACTTAGAAGATTGAGTTGGAGAACATCATTATATGTCTATGTTCCTTAAGAGTTAGACAAAGGGGATACATCTATGTTGACAGAATTTGTTGTTGTTGTTGTTAGAAAAGTATATCTGATCCATGGAAACTTATAGCTTGTGATTTCATTGTCATGTTATTTGGGCTTAGAAATGGATCTTTGGCACATGGAATTAGTAAAAGATAAAGAAAACAAGTATGCTGAGAATTCCTTGGAATATATCTATTCATGCAGAATTTTAAAGAAACAAAATGAGAAGGCTTACATTGAGGTCTGCATTCAGAATGTTTGTAATTCAGAGAGTCAGTAAAGAGCAAAAGTGAAACTCAGTAATATTTAGATCTTTGCCGAGAGTCTTTCAGAGTTCCCAGTGTTTATTGCAAGTCCACATCTGGCAATTTAATCTAAGCTTATATTTAAATGTGTTTTTGATATTAAAAATTTACTTTAATATCATTACCTTCACAACCCAAATCCTAATTTGAAAGTGGAGTCTTTTTTCTTTCTCACTCTAATTCAAAGGATGTGGAATGTAGGAATGAATTAAAAGTTAGGAATTTACAGAAACTTGGCTGGTTTATATCTCTGGACGAAACAAGACATAGGGAAATGGCAAAGTACTGGCAGTAAAGTAAATGGGAAACCATCTGAACTTAGGGGATCTGGGCCTTAAAGTTGACTGGACAGATATGTTGCTCTGTCTACACTCATTCTCAGTCTTTGTTATCCAGACTCTAAAAAGGATAAGACTATAGCCATTTTGTAAATGAGAAGACTAGAGTCCAGAGGACTTGGTAATTTTCTGACTTTTACCTAATCCTAACCTAGATCTAATTTAATGACTTGGGATTCATGAGTCTCTCTATACTGTTCCCTCCTAGAGTACGTTGGGTGTCTTGACTATCTTTTTTTTTTTTTTTATCCAAGATCTTCTTTTTATTTTTTTAGATTTCTATTGCTTTTAGATATATGTGACCATAGAGAGTATTTTGAAATATCATATGCACATGGAGTGTACTTCCCATTCTTATGGTTGTACATGATGTGGAGTTCCACTGGTGCTGTATTCATATGTGAACATAGGAAAGTTATGTCTGATTCATTCTACTGTCTTTCCTACTCCCATCCTCATTCTCTTCCCTTCATTCCCCTTTGTTTAAAAGAAGTTCACTGACTATCCTTGAAAGGCAACAAAATACCCTTCAAATAGGATCAGACAGTACTGCTCTTTATATCTGGGATTTTGCATTGGATAAAAGGGTAGCTAGCTGAGCTGTAGAAATAATTTCAAAGAACCTGTTACTATTAGGGAATACCCCTATTTCCTAGTTCTTCTATTTCTATTCATTCACTCCTCAGTGAATATTTGAGACCTAGGGACTCAGGATTCAGTTGTGAACAAAACAGAGGCATCCTTTTAAAAAATCAGAGTTTTCATCCTCTTTCAAGAAGGAAATCTGACTCTAAGAGGGACAAGTCACAGGAAGGCACATCTATCTTTCCCTCTAACACTCTCCCTTGCTCCTCTCCAAGAGGTTGGTGAGACTTGGGAATCTGTGTGGACCCAGGGTCTCTGCCTCCTTCTCTTTCTGAAGCACCCCTTGCTGGTCTGTCTTGCAATGCACTCACTGGGAGGCTGTCTCTGTAAGTATGGAGCTGGTAATTCAGTCATTGGGAAAAATATTTAAAAGTAATTCAAAGCTCTACTGTAACTGTACATCCAAGCCAGGTTCTCCATTACTTCATCAGTAATAATGCTGCTGTGTTGGTTCTCTGTCATACTTCTTTTTCTTACTTGGTTTAGAAGTCAGAGGTAGTGATGGATAAGCAGCCTCAGACTTTCTACACCCATCCTCTCAGTCAATGTCACAAATATCATCAACTAAGAGCAGAAGCTTTGCTGTTGGTTAACATAAGGGAGCTTTCCAGAAGGACCTATCTTCCTCAGGAGCCACCATTGGGACGTGTAAGTGGGTAATAAATATTTTGAATATCTCATTCTGTGAAGTCCTCTGGGAAAAAGAATTCTTGTCTTGTACTCATGGTAATATACTCACCCTGGATGTTTGCATTTTTAAATCTAAAGAGCCAGTTATTTCTCCAAGTAGGAGAATAAACCATGGATGCTTTTTAGTGTGGACTTTCTTCTCATGAGCAGGATGAGACAAAAATGCTGCTTGCTTTTTTTTTTTTTTTGCAAAATGTTTGTCTTTATGCTCCAGAGTAGTTCTTGGAGACATCTAGTATGCTTGCTTATTTTACAGATGAAGAAGCTGATCCCAGACAGATTACTGATTCAGAGTTTACTAATCATCATCCCTCCTCCACAAAGCCAGTTACTGGGGGACAGAGGTTGGATCAGAGCCCCCCCTATGCACTTTCCACCACATCACAAACCATTCTTATGAGAATGATATTAGAATAGTCCAAGGGAAGTATCTTTGTAAAATTGTAATTTTAAAAAAACAACTGATTCTCACCTTACATTTTTCTTTACAAAGTTTAGAAAACATGGACAGATAAAAGGAAGAGGTGAAAATAATCCATTATCTTTCCAGTCTAAGTGAAATAAGCACTCTAAATATTCTAGTGTTTCCTTCCAATTTTTTTGTGCAGGTAGATACAAATATACACATCTAAATACATTAAATTAGGGTTGTACTGCATGTACTGTTTTGAAATCCACTTTTTCCCATCTAAAAATATATTTTGGAAATGTTTTCATGTCATTTAGATAGTATTTTTGCAGCATTATTTCTACTGCTTCTATGATATTTCAATGTGTAGATATAATTAATCTCTTAGAGTTGAATGCTCAGGTTCTCTTCAGTGATTAGTTATAATAAACAACAATGTGAGGAAGTTTCTTACAGTTAAGTCTCTACATATTTCCCTTTATTATACAAATGAGAAAGCTGAGGCTAATTACTTGAGTTCCCTTAGTTCACATGGCTTCTAAAATCAAGCTTTCTGACTTCAGATCCTGTGCTTATTCCACCATGATGTTTACCCTCTGCATTGTGGGACATGCTCCAAAGGTTAGTCCCCTTCTCATTGTCCCAGGCTGTTCTGTAGCATGGCATTCCAGTTTTTTCATTTTTAAGACAAATACTTACTGAGACTCTTCTGTGTGCCAGGCATTGGTCCTACCCCTGGAGATAAGCAGTGAGCAAGAAAGATGAATCTTTGCTTTCATGGAGATTTTATTCTAGTTGGGAAGAGTGACAATAAATAACCAATTTTGTAAACAAAGTAATCTTGGAGAGCAATAAATGCACTCAGGAAAAGCAAGCAAGCATGCATATATGAGGTTGGAAAGTGAGTGGATACTGTTGGTACATATATTTATTGAGTCTGAACACAGACTCAATAAATCCCCTGCTTCTGAGTGCCTTTGCTCTCAAACAACCAGCTTCTGTAACTCTTTTCAGAGACTTCCTTTGGGCTGCAGGTGACACTTTGTGGGCAAGTTCAGAGAGTGGGGAGACCCTGAGGGTTTGATTTCACATTTCCCTCCTCCAACCAACCTTACTCTCATGGCAGACTGGTTCCAGAGTATAAAAGCCCAGCTCCCTTGACTTGAGTCCAGACACGTTCTCATGACTCATTTAAACTCCTGTGGGATCAGACTGAGGCAGTATATCCTTCATAAGCCACATTCATATGAATCTTTGTCTTAGGGTGTGCTGCTGAGGACCTGACCTGAGATGTGGGGATTGCTCATTTAGACAGGTGAGCAGAGAAGCGCTCCTTGAGGAGATGTCATTTGGGGTAAGACCCAAATGACCAAAAGAACAAGTCTTAAGAAGACCTAGGAGCAGAGCATTCCAAAGGCCACAAGGTGGGAATGAGATCTGGATGTTCAAGGACAGAAAAGAGGTCAATGTGATTCATAGTGTGTGAGGGAGAGGATGGGGGGAGAAGCACCCTCGCCACCCTCCCTCAGCTGGAGGCCAGCCTGCACTTGCTAACATCCCTCCTATCTCTACTTAAAAGAGGGAGGAGTTGGGAGAGGTTTCTTCCCCCCATTACTTAACACCATCTATGGAGTGAAGCCTAAAACTGGGGAGAGTCCATATGAAAGACTATGGGCTCCAAAGAAAATTGAGAACAGCTTGTGTCTTTCTGCCACAGCCATGAACAGTATCCTGGTTGCCTGAGGGTTATTTGTAATGACCAAATACATCTAATAATCAGAGAACAAAGATCTGGGATCTGGCTCTTTTGATACTTTAACCAGGGAAAAGCCTTACATAGCACCTGATAAGAGACTGATGTGATAATAACTTCCAAGCCTTAGGAATCCTCTCATTTTAATCCCCCTTGGAAGAGGGTAAGTAAGAACACCCCAAAGCTTCATGGAGCTCAGCTCCCTTGGGATTTGGGCATGAAGGGTCCTCACCTATTACATTCATCCTTTGGTAGTTCATTGTTAGAATGAGTCAGCAGCCTTTTGTCACTCATGCAACTGAACTTTTGATTTGAATTTTTAGAAATAAAAAATGGTATAAGAGGAGTTTTAGGGCAAATCCCTGAAGACTGGGACAAAATATCATATTCTTTAAACAAAGCTATTCTACTTAGATTTTTCAAGTATTTTCATGCCAAGGCTTTATTTCCTGTTCCAGGTGCATTCAACGACACATAATTGGTGCAATTTCTTCCTGATTCATTTTATTCTTTGTACTTAATGCAATTTAAAAAGAAGATTTTAACAGGGTATTGATTATTTATGCCTAAAATCCCCTACTTTTTTGAGGCTATTTGGTCCTATTTAATTTTGTCAATGTTTGGGTTAAGCCATAGATTTCAATGAGATGCGACTTGGTGACCTTTCACAAAGGGCAGTGCTCCAGAGCAGAAAGGAATCTTCTACCAAGTTCTTCTTGGCAGACTCTGTCAATCAACTGACTGGCATCAGCATTGCTTTCCTACTTTCAATATGAGATGAGGTTATATTCAAGAGACCAAGGCCTTGCCAATGATATAAGGAGACTAAATAAGTTGCTTTAGTCACACACAACAGCAAATATATTTAGAAGTCTGGGTTGTAGGTAATATGCTGCCCAGTAATTTGTGGAGTCTTTGAGTGAGATATGAAACTTTCTGTATGAAACCTCAAAAATAAATAGGAGAAAACCTTGCCTCACCAACCTTTTGAAGCTGATTTCAGCATGAAAATGGAGGATTGTTTTTTTTTTTTTTTCTTAGTAGCTGTGTTTCAGATCAGAGAAAACAGAGGAAGAACTATGTGTTACATCAGGGTGCAAAGCTTCTCTCTGATCTATACACACAAAGGTCAGCTTCAAATCATGATCTGTTGATTTTGTGACCAAATGTTCTGATCCACTCAGAATACTTCCAATCCATGCCTGTTGTCCCAATGAATTATGAATAACTCCACCAGCACTCAACAAGTGTCTTTGGATAAAGTACATGGCCATCTTGCCTATATATTTGTATATATGGATATGGAAAGATTTCAAAACTACAACTGAAGAAAATAAAATTTCTGACAGTGTGGAATTAAAGCATGTGATCCTGTTATTTATGTTAGTTTTTGAAGCTGGCCTCTCTGTTTCTCTGGAATTGCAATATTTTTAGGGGGGAAAAAGAGGTGGAGGAATTCATCAGAGTATAATAACTAGAGATAGTCTTATTATAAAAATGGAAGAAAACTTTGGTTAAAATGAACAACAACAGGGGCTCGGGATGTGGCTAAAGTGATAGCGCGCTCGCCTGGCATGTGTGAGACACTGGGTTCCATTCTCAGCACCATATAAAAATAAAATAAAGATATTGTGTCCACCTAAAACTAAAAAATAAGTATTTTAAAAAAAATGAACAACAACAATAACAAAACCCCCAAACTAACAAACCCCACTGAATTCTATCAACGTAACATTACAGTTCTTATTTTCAAGTTAATAAGAACTGGGGGTTGGAGAGGTACATTTATGAGGAGGACATATCCCTATAAAAGACATGCAAATTCTAACAAAGTCAGCAAGACAGTGAGATGGACCAGAAAATGACTGTCCTCTTTAAAGACATGGGTGGTTATCAATGGTACCTAAATGGATCTGGGGATTTTGCTTTTCCAGTATCACTTCAAGTCCACACTTCAGATAGTAGTTTAGCTCCCATACTACTTGAAAAGAGTTTTGTCCACACAGAAGAACTGGGAAGATTAATGCTGACAGTGTTATTCCAAGTTTAATATATATCCCTGGGCCATTTTGGTCTTCTATTGGAGTGGGCTTTGTGCATCATTTAATGTTAAGATAGAGCAGGGTTTGGGGTGTTTTCTTGGATAGGAAAGCAGCTGTGAGATAATTAGTAAACAGTGATCCAAGAAGCTATGACCTTCCAGCATTTAGAACTCTCGGGGGCAGGGTGACATGATATGATGTTCAGAGGGGTGGATGGGGGTTATTCATCTCTGTTTAATGTGGTGGATTGTCCTTCCCATGCCATCTATGTGGAAAGGGCTAATTTCATTTGTACATGAATTGCATTATGGTTTCTCATTTTTAACGGGGTATTTTCCAAATCGACATCACCAAGCCATCTGGCCATCACATCTGCATGTGCCTTTTAGAGAATCTACCTAGCTCTGTGTCCTTACTCTTAGTTTGATTTTTGTCAGACAAAAATTATGTTGACATTGATTAGAGTTCCTCTTTTAACTCTATAAATAGAAGGGGATGAATTGAAATGTAAAAAATTCAGAATTCTGGCATGATGACATACGCTATATGGATAAAAGCATTGGAAATTTTCTTTCTCATACCTGGATATTTTGTCAGATACAAGTATCAAGTGACCATCCATGAAAGTGTATGCCATCAATGTGATGTGAGGTGTACTAGAAGGACTATAGCCCTGGGAGTCAACAAGAATGGAATTCTGATTCTGGTTTTGACATGGATTCACTGTGTAATTTTTCTTTTCTTTCTTTTTTTTTTGGTACTGAGGATTGAACCTGACGGGCACTTATTAACCTGAGCTATATCCCCAACCCTTTTAAATTTTATTTTTAGATGCAGTCTTACTAAGTTCCTGAGGCTGGTGTTGAACTTATGGCCCTCCTGCCTCAGTCTCCCAAGATGTTGGGACTACAGGGGTGTATCAGTGCACCCAGTTCACTGTGCAAACTTGAGCAAGTCTCTGAGCTTCATTTTCTTCCTTTGAGAGAAATGAAGGAGGTAAAAACAGTTAATTATTAAGGTTTCTTTCAACTTTAATGTCATCTGTGATTTTGATATTTTACTTTCTTGAAAAATGACAAAATCACACAAATATTTTTCTGAATTTTCATCTATCTTAAAAATTCAGCCTCTCCTCCAATCCTCACTTTAGAGTTTCCCAGTGTAACCATTGTGAGTCCATTTTTTCTTTTTTATCTATAATCTGTGCACAGTGTTAGTCTTGAGGCATGAGCAGATAAGGTGATTGCCTAAGTTGTGAGGTGAGGGCTACATCCAAATATTTCCCTTTTGCCCTGCCTCTAAATTTGAAATGCTATCCCCAGGAGTTTAACTCTTGTCAATAGGCACCTGCACTCTATTAATAAAAACATGCTCTGGGAGAAGCAACCCATTAAGCTTGCTTCAACTTAATAGAAAACATTTATCTGTTTTATTCTCAGTGAATCAGCTGACTGACCACAGTATCTTGGAGCAGGAAAGAGACAATGGGAAAGTTTTCATAGGGCAGAGCAGTGAGTGGTACATCAAAAATTTGGTGTTTCTCCCTACTGGGGGTCACAATCAGAGACCATGAGAAGCTGGGCTTGGGTGGATAAGAGGTTAATGAAACACTGTAAGAGGGAATATTACTGGTGGTGGCAGAGGGGAGCAAGGAATGTGGCAGAAGTGAGGGATTCCCCCCCCCCCAGTTTTTTTCTCACAATTTTCCTCCGTCTGGGGCTGCTCATGTTGACCTGTATGGAATTTCTGCACTTCCTTCATGCTCTTTGATCACTTGGGAATGAGAGGCAAGGACAGCAATCAGATCATGTTAACGTGTGGCACAATCTACTTCCTTCAGAATCTTTTTGTTTTCACTTTGCCTGAATTTCAGATCTATAATTAGAGTTGAGAAGAAGAAAATGTTCTGTACAGGGAGTTTTGCTAATGCCACCATTTTGGAGAAGAAGATTGTTAGAACAGAAGAATCCAGTTAATATTCCCCTATCCTTTTACAAACATGACCTCTCTTCAAAGTCTAATAAAGGTGGGTTGCTGAAGATTCCTTCAAAAAGTACTCTTATTTTTGTTAAGGAAAAAAAATCACCTAGATTCTCTGTGAGTGTTGAGAACATCCATCCTGAGGTTTCCAGGGGTACTCAGGGGCTGGCAGAGCATGCCAGGAGACACATGTTGGTGCTATGCTGGCTGAGGGGAGTTTCATTTATTTGATGGGTGTCTTTGTTTCATGCTGTTCTAAAATTTTATGATGTGTGGTTTTCTTCTGGAGAAAATAGATTAGTGGCTTTGTCTTTCTTCAATAATTCATGTCTTTAACCTTACTGGATGCTATAGTAAGGGAAATGGTTAAGAAAAGTGGTGTACATCAAATCTGTGTGTTTCCTAAAGAAGTGATCGTGAGAGGATTTTTAAAAGGTTGGATGCAAAAGTGAGAAATGCCCCTTGAGAGTTACAGATTTTTAGAGTTAATATCTCCTGAATGCCAATGGTTCCTGGTGAACATGATCTTGCCAAACTCAGATGCTGTATTTAACACAAAAAGTATTATGCTTCCATTCTCATTTGCTTTGTTTACTCACCTTTCAGTAATTCTTTCACCTGTTCACTGGACCAAGAGAGGCCAAGATGATAGGCCAACTTGTTTGGCAGCCAGCAAAGAGAACTTAGCAGATGGGAAAATAGAAGCTTACCTTGACATATTATGGTTGTCTTTTTTTTTTTTTTATTCCAATCCTCTAATTACTATATCTCCTCAGTCTAGACCTACTACCATTATGGTGGTTCACAACCTTTTATATCTTAAAACCTCTGGTGTTTTAGTAATTTTTCTTCTACAAGTATGAATATATTGTTTTTTCAATCTATTTTTCTCTACTACTTATATTCAATAATTCCTACTGTCTTATCATTCAGTTCACAGATTCCTTCTTCTACCTTCTCCATTCTGTGGTTCAATTAATTCAGCAAGCTTTCTATTTCAGTTATTGTATTTTTCAGTTCAAAATCCATTTGGTTCTTCTATTTTTTTCTTAATTTTTCTATTTTTTTTTTACTTGTTTCCAGCATGTTCATGAGTGCTTGTTGAAGCATTGTTATCAAAGCTGTTTTAAAAATTTTCAGATAATTCTAGCTTCTGTGTTATCTTGGTTTTGACATATTTTGGTTGTCTTTTTTTTTTTTAATTCAATTTGGAATCTTCCTGGTTCTTGATGTAACAAGTGACTTTCTATTGAAAACTGGACTATTTCAAATTATGTTATGGGACTCTAAATTTTATTTAAGCCTCATATTTTAACTGGTTTTATCTGACACTGTGCTGGCAGAGGAAGAGAGAACATTGTCTAATTACTGCCAGTTGGAGGTAGAAGCCATATTTTCCACTCAGCCTCAGCTAACATCTGAGGAAAGGGACTTCTCATTGTGGATGGAATGGGAGTTCAAGCTCCCTACGTGGCCTCTACTGACACTTCAGTGTGAGTGACCTTGCCATTGCTAATGAGGGTGAAAGTCCTGATTCTCCAGTAGATCTCCTTTGATGCCACCCCAGTGGGGAGGAGGATGGGGAGTGCTTCCTTATTGTCCAATGGGGCTCAAATTCAGGATCCCCAGAGGGTCTTCACTGACGCGGTATGATTCGGAGGACATTTTCACCACTGTGACAAATAGATCTGACAAGAATAATTTTAAAGAGAAGTTTATTTGGGGCTCACAGTTCCAGAGATCTCATTTCATAGATGGCTGACTCCATTGCTCTGTGCCCAAGATGAAGTAGAACATGAGGGAAGAAGGACATGATAGAGGAAAGCAGCTCAGGATATGACAATTAGGAAGGAGAGAGAGAGAGCGCGAGTGAGATAGAGAGAGCACTCTTGCTCACCAGGGACAATATATATACCCCAAAGTCACCCCCCCTCAACCGACCTGACTCCTCTCCCCACATCCTGCATACCTACAGTTACCACCCTGTTAATACCTATCTGGGTATTAATGCACTGATTAGGTTGAGACTCTTATAACCCAACCGTTTCACCTTTAAACTTTCTTGCATTGTCTTACAATGCAAGAAAGTTTTTTCGGAGACACCCATATCTAAACCATAGCAGAGGAAGGACCAAGAGGAGGCTTCTTACTGGTAGGCAAGGGGAAAAGTTCTGGCTCCCAACTTGGCTGCCTCTAACATCATTCTGGCAGGGTGTTGGGGTGCCTCATTATAGCCTGGTGAGGATCAAATCTAGTCTCCCCACAGGGGTTTTGCTGGTGTAGGTGAGGTCTTTACACTGGAATAGAATTTAAAGGTTTTCTGTGTTGGATCACAGATTTAAATGTAAGCCCTAAACTTTACAAAGCTTCTAGAAAAAAGGTGACAGGAAATCATTAGGGCTCTAGGACCAGTCAAAAAGTTGACTTAACACCAAAGTATGACCCATAATACAAAAATTCGGGAAATTGGACTTCACTACATTTAAATACCTTTTGTTCTGTAAAATTCTGGTTAAAAACATTGAAAAGACAAGCTACAGATTGAAAGAAGATATTTATAAGCTATAGACCAATGAAAGGAATATTTATTATCTGGGGTGTGTATTCAGTATTTAACAGAAAAAAAATTCAGTTAGAAAACGGGCAAACAAAACAGAGACATTTCATCCAAGATATCCAGATGGCAAATAAGCACATGAAAAGAAAAGATGCTCAATATTATTAGCCATTAAGGAAATGCAAATTAAAATCTCAATGAAATATCACTACACACCTGCCAAATCATTACAATAAAAAATATTGACAATAGTAAATGTTGGTGAGACTGTGGAGAAACTGGATCACTCATAAATTGCAAGTAGGAATGTAAAATGTTACAACTACTGTAAAAAACAGGTAGTTTCTTTAAAAACGGATCATGCCAAGAACATGCGATGCAGAAATTGCACACTAGGGTATTTATTTTAGAAAAGGAGGGCTTATCTTCACACAATAACCTGAACACAAATGTTTATAGATGGTTTGTTTGTAATAGCCAAAAACTAGAAACAACCCAGTTCTTCAGAGGGTGAATAATAAAACAAATTGTGATACATCTGTACCTTGGAATGTTCTTCAGCAATAAAAAGAAACTAATTATTGATGCATACAATCTGGATAAATGTCTATAGAATTAGGATGAGTGAAAAAGCCAATCCCAAAAGTTTGCATACTGTATGATTCCACATATAAAACATTCTCAAAATGATAAAATCATAGAGATGGGAAACAGATTAGTGGTTCCAAGGGGCTAGGGAAGGGGAGGAAGTAGGAAGAAAGTAGGTGTAGCTATAAAAAGGGCAATAGTGAGGGACCCTGTAGTGATGGGAATGTTCTGCCTTGAGCCTATCAAAGTCGATCTCCTCCTTGTACCTTATGCTACAGTTTTGCAAGATGTTCCCCTTGAGGAGAAAGTGAGTGAAGGGTACAAGGGATCTGTTTTATTTCTCAAGTTTGCATGTGAATGTACACTTGTTTCAAAAATACAAACTTTAAATTTTCAGAAAATTTAGAAACTGTGATTTCAGCTGGTTTCCTCTGAACCACTATCCAGGAGTAGCCTGTGGTTGTGGCCCAGATTCTTTGAGAAGCAAGGAACTGTGCAAATGACAGTCTTTGTAAAACTTCAGGCTTACTCCTAGTGCAGGCATTATTATGATCAAGCGTTAATAGCTACTGTCCTTCTGGGGAGCTGGTGCCTTGCAATCGAAGTGGCAAAACTTGCATAATAATCCTCACTGACCAGACAGACCTTCATAGGTAGATTGGTGGGTGCCACTTGGAAGGATTATCTCTGGGGTAGGTTTCACCTGCTGCATCTGATTTAAATAGAATTTTAGTCTATGGCTTTGGGATGCTTCCTGCATTCTCAACTTTGGCCACTCAACTGTGCTTTTCATTCTTCAAGCTTGTGGCTCAGAAGAGAATATACAATCAATCAACAAATACAAAAAAAAAATGCTCACCATTGCTAGCAATCAGAGAAATGCAAATTAAAACTACTCTAAGATACCATCTCACTCCAGTAAGAATGGCAGCCATTATGGAGTCAAACAACAACAAGTGCTGGCGAGGATGTGGGGGAAAAGGTACACTCATACATTGCTGGTGGGGCTGCAAATTGTTGCAGCCAATTTGGAAAGCAGTGTGGATATTCTCTGGAAAACTGGGAATGGAACCACCATTTGACCCAGCTATTCCTCTTCTCGGACTATACGCAAAAGACCTAAAAATAGCATACTACAAGGACACAGCCATATCAATGTTTATAGCAGCACAATTCACAATAGCTAGACTGTGGAACAAACCTACATGCTCTTCAATGGATGAATGGATCAAAAAATGTGGCATTTATACACAATGGAGTATTACTCAGCACTAAAAAATAACAAGATCATGGCATTTGCAGGCAAATGGATGGCATTAGAGCAGATTATGCTAAGTGAAATTAACCAATCCCCAAAACATAAATGCCCAATGTCTTCTCTGATATAAGGGAGGTGACTCAAAATGGGGTAGGGAGGAAGAGCATGAGAAAAAAATTACCTCTAGATAGGGAAGAGAGGTGGGAAGGAAAAGGAGGGAGAATGGGAATTGCATGGAAGAGGGAAGGTGACCCCCTTTGTTATACAGGATACCAGGATACAGGTATGACGATGTGAGGGAAAAAAACAAGAAGAAGTGGGTCACATTAGATTGGGTAGAGAGAAGGGAGGGGAGGGGAGGGGAGGGGAAGGGGGGAATGGAAGGACAGCAGAATAAAACAGACATTATTATTGCTGTGGGTATATACGTGACTGCATGACCAATGTGATTCTGCAACCTGTACACTCAGAAAAATGAGATATTATATCCCATCTGATTCAAATGTATGCTATGTCAAGATCATTGTACTGTCATGTGTAACTAATTAAAACAAATTCAAAAAAATTTTTAAAAAAGCTTATGGCTCATTTTAGCATTGCATTGTGTCTTTTCAGTAGGACAGAAGAGGAGGCCAGAGGGCTGCTGTGGAATAACAGCTGGGCTGAACCAGTCCATTTCAAGCAAGAGAAGGACACACACTGAGCATAACTTTTGGGAACATTGAGAGTCAATCAGTCTCTCCAAATGTAGAAAATGCACCACTGACAGTAACTCTTCATTCAGAGAAACTCTTCATTCTTGGGCCTCCACATAGGCTGAAAAGAATATATAGGGAAAAAAATAAACAATAAACAAACCTGTGATCTGTATTAAATGGAGGAAATTGTTGTTGTTGCTGCTGCTGTTGTTGTTGTTATTATTATTATTATTATTATTATACTGGGGATTGAATCCAGGGGTGTTTTACCTCTGAGTTACATCATCAGTCCTTTGTTTTTTATTTTGAGACAGCGTCTTACTACATTGCTGAGGGTCTCACCCAGTTGCTGAGGTTGGCCTACAACTTGGAGTCCTCTTGCCTCAGCCTCCCAAGTAACTGGGATCACAAGCATGTGTCACCACGCCCAGCAGAAAGAAATTATTACCATGAGGATGTTCAAATCATTCACCTCTTTTCAGCTCTCTAATGAGAATCCTCTAATTACTAGCTCAGTTCCCCTGTTCTCTGAACCAAAAACAGAAGATTCTTGCTAAGATCTAAGTCAATCCATAGAATAAAGGATTGGGGAGCAAGGGAGAGGGGACAGGCAGAGAAAATCATTGACATGTAAAATGGGGGAGCAGTGTGTTTGACCAGAAATCATGTATGTGGATCTCCTTCACATATTCTAGGAAAATCAAGACAGGGATTTGAGGTATTTCACTGTCATTTTAGTGTTTTGATGGATTGAAGTGCTATATTTTCAGGAGCCAGAGACACTTCTGAATACCCTGCCAAGCTTAGTACAATCTAGAACTTAGAGTTCAGTAAGTATTGGTTCACCTGTCTGGGTGGGTGGTTGGAGAAAGGCATGCCAGCAAAGCAAATCTGCTCATGAATGACCAGTGTGCAAGGATCCCCAGAGAGTGAACGATTAGGTTGGAATTTTGAAACTACCATTTCTACAGGACAAAAATGGTCACACCTAGATGATTTCATATGATTTAGTATCATACATGATTCTTATTTTATTCTTTTGACACTGGACAGATTTTTAAAAAATGGACTTTGGATTTGAAAAGATATTTGAAATCTTAGAGGTTCTTATTGGATGTATTATCTTGGGCAAGTTATTTCAACTCTTTTGAGTCTGTTTTCTCATCTGAAAAATAGACATACCAGTACCTACATACCTCAAGGAATGAAATAAAAGATTGTAAAGCATATAAATCTTTAAGCCTTATAGTAAGCACTCAAATATTAATCCATCCATTGAGCTCAGTTCATTGAGGTCTTTAGCTTTTATTTGCTTAGAATGTTGGATAACACAGTTTATCTCTCTGGATTGCCCCTAATTGTGGCACTGGAAGCAGTTATATTGGAGGGAAAAAGGACCTGATAGCTCATTTAGCATAATTCTGCATTTTTAAAAATGCAGGAGTAAAAACCCAGAGACATTTCCCAAGGTCACAAAACAAGTCGGTTGAAGATCTTTTCTGCCCAAGTCCCAGCTGCCATCCTAGGGATATCATTAATTTGCCCAGAATCATTGAATTTCACTGTACTTTCTCACCCAGCAGAGCCCAGGGCAGGGGTCAAGGGTGGGCAGAATCAACAGTGAATCTGGGCAAAATTTACAGCTTTTCTTTCAGGCACTGACAATAAAGGGTCTTGTGTAGACCACATATCTCCTTTGCTCCAGGAAATTCAGAGCAGCTCTAAGACTTAGGCAGCAATGGCAAGCTGGCTTCAGTTCACAGCCAATTATTAGTAGTTGCTTGTGTGTAGAGGTATTCTGTGATCATTTCTATGTTGAACATACAGAGTTCTGTGGTTGACTAATGATATCAGCCATAGATGTGAAAGGGGAAAATAGAGGGTGAATCTCTGAGCCATCTCTGATGGATTCTGCAGAATCAGAATTTCCAGGCCCCTCTCTCAGGCATCAGCTTTTCAAACAACTTCTCTAAGTATATGATCACTGAAGTTTGAGTATCACTGACCCAAAAGACAAAATAAAAATTCCTCGGAGTTCAGTCTTCTCTTTATTCATTAGGGTAAAACTAACTGCGATAATAAATAAATTCCAAATGTTTATGGCTTAACAAAGTTTATTTCTTCTCATTATAATGGTATGATATGTATTAACTGGGATTTTTTTTTAACTCATGATAATTTAGACACCTGGGTTCCCTTCTGTCTCGTGGCACCTCTTTTACTTTCAGCTCATGGAGAATTCTGGAAAAGGTTCACATCTCTTCTCACATTCTGTTGGTGAGAACAAATCATGTGGTCATTCCTGGATGCAAGAGATTCCAGGAGGGGCTGGGGTTGTGGCTCAGAGGTGGAGTGCTCGCCTAATATGCGTGAAATATTGGGTTCGATCCTCAGCACCACATAAAAATAAAATATATTGTGTCCACCTATAACTTAAATATATATATATATATATATATATATATATATATATATATATATATATATATATTTTTTTTTAAAAGAGATTCCAGGAAATATCTATGACTGGATAGTCACTTCCCAGTAAAATTCACACTAGGGAAGGGAAAGCATAAATTTTGGGGTGTTAGCTAGCATTCTCTGCCACACTATACTGTCTTAAGTGGGAGAGAATCATGGTATTAACATACTAACCACCTCCTAACTGTCTCACTTGAGTCTAATAAGCAGAGTTTCCAAAGCTGTTCTTGGGTTTCCGAAGCTGATCCTGTATTCTCTTATTTCTGCATAACTCTTAAGCCAAGCCTTTGGAAGCTTTGGCAAGGCACAGAATAGGCTATTGTGGAAGGTCCACAACAAATTGTGGGTCAGGATACCGATCCATTGCCTGAAGCTCTGTCATCCTTTCTCCATCTTGCAATTGTCCGCTAGATAATTACAAGTTTGGCAAAAGATTTGTTTATGTCTTCTACACGTGGCATTTATAAAAATATACTTTTTAAAAGACCATGTCTTTTAAAGTTAGAAGCTGCCACAATAAAAAAAAAAAAACTGAACAACCGGAGAATCAACTCTCCTTAGACCTGATAAATCGAGTCATGGGGTAAACTACTGCCCTCACAATTGGAGAGACAGATGGGTGGATACAGAGAATCCCAGCTTACTAGAATAGAAACCTCTATGAGGATCAGTGTTGGGGTAGGAAAACCTGAACTGTATCTAATGAATTGCTAGAAGCTCATTGTGGGTGAGTCTGAGAGTTAAAAACTCCAGAAGAACCCAGACATAGAGTTTTACCTCCAGGAGGTCCACCAGGTTCTCACAGTGAATATAAGAAAAAAAAAAAAACCCCTTGTGCATCTTGCAAAGAGAGAAGTAATCATTTAAAAATATGGCAGAGCATTCTGTTCTTCTTAGCAAGGCCTTCCTTCAGGGGGAACTATTCTAGCAGAGCCTAACCTGCTGAGTTTTATTAAAGTCCAATCTTCCAGGGAAAGGGAATTACCCAACTCTAGCCAGCTCCAGCTTCATGTAGGAGAAAGGAAATGTCTGGCTCTACTATCCTCAAGCCAAATCCTGGGGGAAAATATTTGTAAAAATATGAATCTTATGAAGGACTTATATACAAAGAGATTCAAAGAACTCTTAAAACCCAATGATAAGAAAATGAAGAATCTATTATAAATGGACAAGAGACTTAAACAGAAACCTTCCCAAAGAAGACATACAAATGTCAAGGAAGCATGTGTCAACATTATATATCATTAGGGAATTTCAAATTGAAGCTACAATGAGATACCACAGCATACCTCCTAGACAGTCACAATCCAACACACTGATGACATAAAAATGTAAGGAGAATGTAGAATAACAGGAACTCTTATTAATTGCTGATGGAGATGCAAAAAGTTGCAGCCCCTTTGGAAGACAGCTTGCTAGTTTCTTACAAAACTAAAAATACTCTTACCATATGATCCAGCAATTATACTCCTTGATATTTACCCAAATGAATCAGTACTTATGTCTACACAAAAACCTGCACAAACATGTTTATAGAAACTTCATTCGTAATTACTAAAACTTGGAAGCAACCAAAATATCCCTCAGTAGGTGAACAGACAAAATAAACTGTAGTACATTCAGAGAATAAAACATTGTTCAGCACAAAAAAGATATGAGCTGTCAAGCTATGGAAAGACATGAAAGATCCTTAAATCATATTACTAAGTGAAAGAAGTCAGTCTGCAAAGGCTGCACATATGATTTCAATGATATGGCATTGCAGAAAATGAAAAACAGTGGAGACAGTAAAAATGTCAGTGGTTTCCAGAGGTTAGGGGAGAAGGAAGGGTAAGTCAGTGGCACACAGGATTTTCAGGGCTTGAAACTATTCTGCATGATACCACAAGTGTAGATTCATGCCAACAAGCATTAGTTTACCAAGAGTCAACCCTAACATAAACTGTGGACTGTGGTGGGGCTGTGGTTGGGTATAGTTTGAGTGTGTGCTCAAGGGTTCATGTGTTGGAATGCAGTCCCAGTAAGGTGATGTGAGAGGTAATAGAACTTTTAAGAGGTGGAGCCTAGAGGGAGTTGGTTGGGTCATTGAGGACACTGCCTTTGGAAGGGATTCAAATAGTTCTCAAGGGACCCTGAGTAAGTTCTCATGATGAATTGTTGAGACCCCTCACTCTAGCTTCCTGTCTTGCCATGCGAGGGCTCTCTCTCATACAAACTCTCATGATTGAAATGCCATCAACCATGAGGTCTTCACAAGATGCTGGTACCATGTCCTTGGACCTCCAGAACTCTGAGATTAATACACCTTTAAGTCTTTATAAAATTGCCCAGACTCAGAATATTTTTATAGTTATAAAAAGTGAACAAATACCGGTGATAATATAAGTGTCAGCATAATTTCATTGATTGTAACTAATGTACCACCGTAGGGTGAGATGTTGATAGTGAGGGAAATTGTACATGTGGGGGATAGGGTGTATACAAAAAATTCTTTATATTTCCTACCCATTTTTTTTTTTGTAACCTAAAACTATTCTAAAAATGAGGTTTATTAATTACAAAGGGCGGTTATTGGGTCCTTTCATGCATGTGTTTTTTTCAGCACTCAGGACAGTTTCCCAAGTAATTTTTATTTATTTATTTATTTATTTTTAAATTTTTTATTGTTGGCTGTTCAAAACATTACATAGTTCTTGATATATCATATTTCACACTTTGATTCAAGTGGGTTATGAGCTCCCATTTTTACCCCATAAAATTGCAGAATTACATCAGTTACACATCCATTGATTTACATATTGCCATACTAGTGTCTGTTGTGTTCTGCTGCCTTTCCTATCCTCTACTACCCCCCCTCCCCTCCCCTCCCCTCCCCTCCCCTCTTCTCTCTCTGCCCCCTCTACTGACATTCATTTGTCCCCCTTGTATTATTTTTCCCTTTCCCCTCACTTCCTCTTGTATGTACTTTTGTATAACTCTGAGGGTCTCCTTCCATTTCCATGCAATTTCCCTTCTCTCTCCCTTTCCCTCCCACCTCTCATCCCTGTTTAATATTAATCTTCTTCTCATGCTCTTCGACCCTACTCTGTTCTTAGTTACTCTCCTTATATCAAAGAAGACATTTGGCATTTGTTTTTTAGGGATTGGCTAGCTTCACTTAGCATAATCTGCTCTAATGCCATCCATTTCCCTGTAAATTCTATGATTTTGTCATTTTTTAATGCAGAGTAATACTCCATTGTGTATAAATGCCACATTTTTTTTATCCATTCATCTATTGAAGGGCATCTAGGTTGGTTCCACAGTCTTGCTATTGTGAATTGTGCTGCTATGAACATCGATGTAGCAGTGTCCCTGTAGCATGCTCTTTTTAGGTCTTTAGGGAATAGACCAAGAAGGGGAATAGCTGGGTCAAATGGTGGCTCCATTCCCAGCTTTCCAAGAAATCTCCATACTGCTTTCCAAATTGGCTGCACCAATATGCAGTCCCACCAGCAATGTACAAGTGTACCCTTTTCCCCACATCCTCGCCAGCACTTGTTGTTGTTTGACTTCATAATGGCTGCCAATCTAACTGGAGTGAGATGGTATCTTAGGGTGGTTTTGATTTGCATTTCTCTGACTGCTAGAGATGGTGAGCATTTTTTCATGTACTTGTTGATTGATTGTATGTCCTCCTCTGAGAAGTGTCTGTTCAGGTCCTTGGCCCATTTGTTGATTGGGTTGTTTGTTCTCTTATTGTCTAATTTTTTGAGTTCTTTGTATACTCTGGATATTAGGGCTCTATCTGAAGTGTGCGGAGTAAAGATTTGTTCCCAGGATGTAGGCTCTCTATTTACCTCTCTTATTGTTTTTTTTGCTGAGAAAAAAACTTTTTAGTTTGAGAAAGTCCCATTTGTTGATTCTAGTTATTAACTTTTGTGCTATGGGTGTCCTATTAAGGAATTTGGAGCCCGACCCCACAGTATGTAGATCATAGCCAACTTTTTCTTCTATCAGACGGTGTGTCTCTGATTTGATATCAAGCTCCTTGATCCATTTTGAATTAACTTTTGTGCATGGCGAGAGAAAGGGATTCAGTTTCATTTTGTTGCATATGGATTTCCAGTTTTCCCAGCTCCATTTGTTGAAGATGCTATCCTTCCTCCATTGCATGCTTTTAGCCCCTTTATCAAATATAAGGTAGTTGTAGTTTTGTGGATTGGTTTCTGTGTCCTCTATTCTGTACCATTGGTCCACCCGCCTGTTTTGGTACCAGTACCATGCTGTTTTTGTTACTATTGCTCTGTAGTATAGTTTGAAGTCTGGTATCGCTATACCACCTGATTCACACTTCCTGCTTAGAGTTGTTTTTGCTATTCTGGGTCGTTTATTTTTCCATATGAATTTCATGATTGCTTTCTCTATTTCTACAAGAAATGCTGTTGGGATTTTGATTGGCATTGCATTAAACCTATAGAGAACTTTTGGTAATATCGCCATTTTGATGATGTTAGTTCTGCCTATCCATGAACAGGGTATATTTTTCCATCTTCTAAGATCTTCTTCTATTTCTCTCTTTAGGGTTCTGTAGTTTTCATTGTATAAGTCTTTCACCTCTTTTGTTAGGTTGATTCCCAAGTATTTTATTTTTTTTTGAAGATATTGTGAATGGAGTGGTTGTCCTCATTTCCATTTCAGAGGATTTGTCGCTGATATACAGGAATGCCTTTGATTTATGCGTGTTGATTTTATATCCTGCCACTTTGCTGAATTCATTTATTAGCTCTAATAGTTTCTTTGTAGACCCTTTTGGGACTGCTAGGTATAGAATCATGTCATCTGCAAATAGTGATAATTTAAGTTTTTCTTTTCCTATTTTGATGCCTTTAATTTCTTTCGTCTGTCTAATTGCTCTGGCCAGTGTTTCGAGAACTATGTTGAACAGAAGTGGTGAGAGAGGGCATCCCTGTCTTGTTCCAGATTTTAGAGGGAATGCCTTCAATTTTTCTCCATTCAGAATGATGCTAGCCTGAGGCTTATCATAGATTGCTTTTACAATATTGAGGTATGTTCCTGTTATCCCTAGTTTTTCTAGAGTTTTGAACATAAAGGGATGCTGTACTTTGTCGAATGCTTTTTCCGCATCTATCGAGATGATCATATGGTTCTTATTTTTAAGTCTATTGATGTGGTGAATAACATTTATTGATTTCCGTATATTGAACCAGCCTTGCATCCCAGGGATGAATCCTACTTGATCATGGTGCACAATTTTTTTGATATGTTTTTATATCCGATTCGCCAGAATTTTATTGAGGATTTTTGCATCTAGGTTCATTAGAGATATTGGTCTGTAGTTTTCTTTCTTTGAAGTGTCTTTGTCTGGTTTAGGTATCAGGGTGATGTTGGCCTCGTAGAATGAATTTGGAAGTTCTCCCTCTTTTTCTATTTCCCGAAGTAGCTTGAAAAGTATTGGTATTAGTTCCTCTTTAAAGGTTTTGTAAAACTCTGCTGTATACCCATCTGGTCCTGGGCTTTTCTTAGTTGGTAGTCTTTTGATGGTTTCTTCTATTTCTTCAATTGATATTGGTCTGTTTAGGTTGTCTATATCCTCCTGACTCAATCTGGGCAGATCATATGACTTAAGAAATTTATCGATGCCTTCGCTATCTTCTAATTTATTGGAGTATAAGGATTCAAAATAATTTTTGATTATCTTCTGTATATCTGAAGTGTCTGTTGTGATATTGCCTTTTTCATCCCGTATGCTAGTAATTTGAGTTCTCTCTCTTCTTCTCTTTGCTAGCATGGCTAAGGGTCTGTCGATTTTGTTTATTTTTTCAAAGAACCAACTTTTAGTTTTGTCAATTTTTTCAATTGTTTCTTTTGTTTCGATTTCATTAATTTCAGCTCTGATTTTAATTATTTCTTACCTTCTACTTCTTTTGCTGTTGTTTTGCTCTTCTTTTTCTAGGATTTTGAGATGAAGTATGAGATCATTTATTTGTTGGTTTTTTTTTTTTTTTAAGGAATGAACTCCAAGCAATGAATTTTCCTCTTAGAACTGCTTTCAATGTGTCCCATAGATTCCGATATGTTGTGTCAGTGTTTTCATTAATCTCTAAGAATTTTTTAATTTTCTCCTTGATGTCTTCTATAACCCATTGATCATTCAGTAACCTATTGTTCATTCTCCAAGTGATGTATTCTTTTTCCTTCCTTCTTTTATCGTTGATTTTCAGTTCCATTCCATTATGATCAGATAGGATGCATGGTATTATCTCTACTCCTTTGTATTGTCTAAGAGTTTCCCTGTGACATAATATATGATCTATTTTTGAGAAGGATCCATGTGCTGCTGAGAAAAAAGTGTAACTGCTTGATGTTGGGTGGTATATTCTATATATGTCAATTAAGTCTAGGTTATTAATTGTGTTATTGAGTTCTATAGTTTCCTTATTCAACTTTTGTTTGGAAGATCTGTCCAGTGGCGAGAGAGGTGTGTTGAAGTCTCCCATGATTATTGTATGGTGGTCTATTAGACTCTTGAACTTGAGAAGAGTTTGTTTGATGAACATAGCTGCACCATTGTTTGGGGCATATATATTTATGATTGTTATGTCTTGTTGGTGTATGGTTCCCTTAAGCAGTATGTAGTGTCCCTCTTTATCCCTTTTGATTAACTTTGGCTTGAAATCTATTTTATTTGATATGAGTATGGACACTCCTGCTTGTTTCCGAAGTCCATATGAGTGATATGATTTTTCCCAACCTTTCACCTTCAGCCTATGTATGTCTTTTCCTATCAAATGCATCTCCTGTAGGCAGCATATTGTTGGGTCTTGTTTTGTGATTCATTCTACTAGCCTGTGTCTCTTGATTGGTGAGTTTAAGCCATTAACATTTAGGGTTATTATTGAGATATGGGTTGTTCTTCCAGCCATATTAGTTTATTTATGTTACTAAACATGGTTTGTTTTCCTCTTTGATTATTTTTCCCCCCTTTACTGTCCTACCTCCCACTGTTGGTTTTCATTGTTATTTTCCATTTCCTCTTCCTGTAATGTTTTGCCAAGGATGTTTAGAAGAGATGGTTTTCTAGCTGCAAATTCTTTTAACTTTTGTTTATCGTGGAAGGTTTTAATTTCATCTTCCATCTTGAAGCTTAATTTCGCTGGAAACACAATTCTTGGTTGGAACCCATTTTCTTTCAGTGTTTGAAATATGTTATTCCAGGATCTTCTAGCTTTCAGAGTCTGTGTTGAAAGATCAGCTGTTATCCTGATTGGCTTACCCCTAAATGTGATCTGCTTCCTTTCTCTTGTAGCTTTTAAAATTCTCTCCTTATTCTGTATGTTGGGCATCTTCATTATAATGTGTCTAGGTGTGGGTCTCTTATGATTTTGCACATTCGGCGTCCTGTAGGCTTCTAGGATTTGGGATTCTGTCTCATTCTTCAAGTCTGGGAAGTTTTCTCGTATTATTTCATTGAATAGATTGCTCATTCCTTTGGTTTGAAACTCTGTCTCTTCCTGTATCCCAATGACTCTTAAATTTGGTCTCTTGATGTTATCCCATATTTCTTGGATGTTCTGCTCATGGTTTCTTAACATTCTTGCTGAGCTGTCTATGTTCTTTTCAAGTTGAAATACTTTATCTTCATTGTCTGATGTTCTATCTTCTAAGTGTTCTACTCTGCTGGTAGTATTCTCCATTGAGTTTTTAAGTTGGTTTATTGCTTCCTGCATTTCTAGGATTTCTGTTTGTTTGTTTTTTATAACCTCTATCTCCCTGTATAGTTGATCTTTTGCTTCTTGGATTTGTTTATGTAATTCATTGTTGAAGTGATCTTTCATTGTCTGATTTTGCTGTCTGATGTCTTCCTTGAGACTCCAGATCATCTGAAGCATGTATATCCTGAATTCTTTATCTGACATTCCATCTGCTGCAGCTATTACCTCTTCTAACGTTGAGTTGACCTGCATTGCTTGTGGTCCTTTCTTTCCTTGTCTCTTCATACTGTTCGCGTTCCTTTCTACTTGGTGAAACTGTTGTGCTATTGAATTTTCCCCCTATATATTTATATTGGTCTTGTATAGTTGCAAAGTCTCCCTCGCAGGCGCGGGCGGCGGCTCTGCCCCTCCTCCAATTGGGGCAATGTGCCTACCACGCCTTCAGGCCACTGGGCCTGCTCTGCCGGTCGGTAGCAGGTCCGCCTACCTTGCAGGCGCGGGCGGCGGCTCTGTCCCTCTGCGGGCCGCTAGGCTTGTTCTGTCGGTGGTCGCAGTTCTGCCTACTTTGCAGGCGCAGGCAGTGGCACTGCCCCTCTGCAGGCCTCTGGGGCTGTTCTGCCAGTGGGTCGCAGGTCCGCCTACCTTGCAGGTGCGGGGAGTGGGGCGGCTCTACCCTTCCTCAGGCCACTGGGCCTGTTCTGTCTGTCGGTTGCAGGACTGGCCTGTTCTGTTCAGGCGCGGGGGGAGGGGGCGGCTCTGCCTCTCAGCAGGCCGCTGCTCCTCTTCTGCTGGTGGGTTGCAGGCCCGCCTACCTTGCAGGAGTGATTGGAAGCTCTGTCCCGCCGCGGGCCACTGGGCCTTTTCTGTTGGTGGTCACAGTTCCGCCTACCTGGCAGGCGCGGGGGGTGGGGGGCGGCTCTGCCTCTCAGCAGGCCGGTGCTCCTCTTCTTCCAGTGGGTTGCAGGCCCGCCTACCTTGCAGGAGTGATTGGAAACTCTGTCCCGCCGTGGGCCACTGGGCCTTTTCTGTCAGTGGTCACAGTTCCTCCTACCTGGCAGGCGTGGGGGGTGGGGGGCGGCTCTGCCCCTCAGCAGGCCGCTGGGCCTGCTCTGTGGGTGGTCACAGTTCCCTCTACCTTGCCGGCGCAGGGGGAGGGGGCGGCTCTGCCTCTCAGCAGGCCGCTGCTCCTCTTCTCCCAAGTAATTTTAACACAGTGACTTTTCCGCATAGCTTCTCATAAACAGGTGCTGAGTGAATGGAGAAGCAAAGATTCATGACTTCAAAATTTTTAAGGAAAAAGTCACAAGCATTTTATCCACCAAGTAACCCATGTCTCCCCCGCAATCCCACCATAAGAGGAACAGAGTTTATTAGAGCTAATGTAAGATAGTGACCACCTTATATTCTAATCTGTGGCCTTTGAATTCACTGTGCATGAAATGATGCTTTTGACTATCATTCCCATTCATTATTTGCTAAGAAGAGGATTTGTCTCGTTCTGAAAGTGCCCCTCCCTGTCCTCTCAAAGTGGATCTTTATTTAGGATTACAACTGAGTGTGTTGATTTTATAAATCGGGCTGGGGTGGTGCAGATCACTCCATAAGAATCTGAGTTGATCCGTTCCTGACCACTTGGGCCAGCCAGGCCACCGACATAGCCCTGACTGTCTCTGAGCTTAGTTTTCCCTTTTTCTTTCTCCTTGCCCCCCCGCCTCCTCCCACTGGAGTTGTTGATGGTCAGGTTGGGTGCTCGTGAGTGAGATTTGATGAGAGGGATATGTGAGGTGGTAGTGATTTCTAAAGGCAAATGGATATTAAATGGGTGCTTTAATGCTTACCTAAAATTACATGAACAAAAATAACTACCAGAGAGTGAAATGGTTAGGGCAGAAGTGCAAAAAGGACTAGCAAGAAGAAAAACAATATTGTAAAAAGTATTCTCATTATCCTGAAGATGGGTCTGAAATGACATTTTAACCTATTCACTAGTCCTGGATTCTTCGTGTAGTGGTACTGATTTTCATTTCCTTCAAGACTTGAAAGCACCTGGGTGGTGACTTGTACAGTCCCCAGGGGAGGTCGATCGTTCTTTGAGTGCAGTCCTTATGTGGATTAAGGAAGGAGCTGGGGCTCTGCTCCCCTGGCTATTCCAAATCCTCCAAAGTGAGGTGGATGGAGGGTGGGAGGGCAGGAAGAGGAAGAAAATTGGGTGGTAGTAACTATTTTGGATCTACCAGGAAAGTTGAAAATATTTAATAGTAGATGCTAATCTATTTATTGGGGCTATAAACTTACGCCACCAGATATATTCAACAGATACAACAGATAATGGCAGCACCTTCAATTCATTTACTGAATGTAGTTTCTAGGTAATTGTTAAATTTTCTTTAGCTACTTCCATCATCCCTTCTATTTGTTGAAATCTCTTTATCATTTGCATCAGAAAGAATACCATTGTAAATTAATTTCTTTGCGTGAAATTCTAAAATGAAAATACTCACTTTCAGGGTTGCAAATGAAGTTAGTACACACTAGCATAATTGTGGCTTATCAGATGCCTTTTCTTGGTAGAAGAAATTCTTGAATAATGTGAGGAATTGGAAAGTGAAAGGGAAGTCAAGGAGACACTGTAGCTTTGGGACTTGAACTGTATAGTAGCTAGGTACATGTCAATGTGTATATCTCAAATCTATGGAAACACATACAAAATTACCTGAGTAAGTATAATGACTTGCTCATCTGACATATTTATTTTATACTGTAATGACTTTTTTTCAAATGCATGGAATTTTTATCATGACACACTTGGTTCAGAACTATTTGAAAATAACTAATTTGCAAGATGAGCTTATAGTTGAGTTTATTTGGAAGCTAACCATTGACATCTAATGTTCAATACATACATACAAATTGGTATAACCCTTCAGGAAGGCAATATCTACCAAAAATTTAAATGTGCTTACTTTTTGATCCAGCAAGTTCACTTCTGGGAATTTTCCATAGAAATGATCCCACAGATCTGATGTTAGTACATAATAGAAAACCTCAAGAGATGATTGATATTTGGTCTCGGTTGCAAAGTGCTCATTTAAAATGCTAAAATATACAGGCTAAATTTTACATAGAAAAACATATCTTCCCTAGTTCCCATGTTGTTTTCTCATATTAGGGTAATTTCTGTGTTAAACCATCAGAATTACCTTTAAAGGTAGTATCCATGTGAGGCCCTCCAAACGCTTTAGTTTGGTACTTTTGTGACTAGGGAAAGCAGATGATGATGATTTTAATGGAGAATATGGAAGGATGATTGGTTCTGAACTTTCCTGCTGGATAGTGGTCATTATTTTCTAATTTATCCTCCCTTCTCATCTGAAATCTTAAGTTCCTAGAATGTGATCATTTAAGTTATTTTTATTTTGTTCTGTTATATATTATTCTACTTCCATTATCATGATGGGTTTATCTGTAATTCGGGTGTTTAGGAACCTAATGGCTACCACGACTTCGTTATTCATGACTCAGTGGTTTTGTGAAATGGAATTATATTTATTTTCATGAAATTTGGGTGAATTTTTAAAATTATCTACAAAATGGACTTCAGTCAAAATTTCCTGCCACCCTAACAGTATTTCCTTGTGTTAATTTAATCAGCTAATTTTGCAAAATTAGAATCATGTGTGACACATCTAGTTTATCTTCTTGTGGTCTCATGGTCATAATGAGGAGAGAGTGAATTTATTTTCTCTTGTATTTGGTTTGCTAGGTGGTATCATAATAATGATCTGATTTTAGTATTGTTGAAAATAATGATTATGATTCCATAATTGCCAACTGGAAATTGGATTGCCAGTGACAACCATATGGGTTTATGAATTTTCACTATGGATCAGGAAAGCATAGTGACTTTTGAACTTGGAAGTGAAAAGTTTGAAATTGTAGGCTTTTTCTTACCTGGTCTGTCAATTTAAAACTCCAGGATTCTATTCTTGCCATATTTTCACATGTTGCTTATGCAAAATTATTATTCTGAGTAGTGATCGCTTCCCTGTCTCAGTGTAGAAGTGCCTGTGTTTTTATTTATTGTTCAGATCAAAGACCAAAACATTTTCTTAAATATATTTTGTGTAATATTTTATTTGTATACAGTGTTGTTGGTGATATATTTAACTAGAGCATGATATTTTAAACGTTAAAGTGTAACATATGTTAAATAAAGCTAATGGTTATTTTTGAATTTTAAAATTTTGGGTTTTTTTGGGGAGTATGAACTATTAGAGTTGATAAAATTCTGCCAAACTATTGCTTATATGTACTATCTTATAAGATGGTTTCTTGAAATATTTTTGTGTTTTTAGAGATGAGAATTCTTATCACATGCAATACTAGGGACTGTAAAAAAGTGGAAATAAAGTCACCCTATTTAAAAAAAAAAAGAAATGATCCCACATTTATGCAAGGACGTTTGTATAAAGATGTTTCCTCAAGCGTTATTTGTAGTGGTGAATAATTAGAAACAATTCAAGTGTCCTTCATTAGGAGATTGGTTGAATAATAATTCATAAGATGCACTACAAAGAAACTAAAATTTAGGGTTGTTTCTTTAGTTACGGACTGGTATAGAAAAATGTCAAAGCTTTACTATTATGTGTAAAAAAGCAAGTCCAACACCATATATACATGGCAACCTTGGGTATTTCTGTGGCTGTATAGTGTGAGAAAAGGCTCAAAAGAATATATATAAAATTCTAAGTGGTAATTATCTTTAGGGGTGGTAAACTTCTATTTTGTGTTTTTTATTATTTCTGTACTGTTTGAATTTTCAGCACACATATTACTTTTGCAATATAGGAGTTTTTTAAAGTATACCCTGTCAAGGTTGGGCTTACTTGTGATCACAAGTCCTCTTCAGCAAGGGATGCTCCTTCTTTTATGCCTGCATTGCGGGGTGTGCATCCTGGTCCTGTTCTGTGGCCTCTTTCTGATTCTCTGCCCTCATGGTGTGCCGGGTGCTTCAGGTACAAGGCCTCCATACCAACTCACAGTCAGTGCCTCGTTCTTTTGGTATTTGATGGCTTTGCTTCAAATCCTTTTAAACTTGCTCTTCCTTCTTTCTGTACCCTTTTGCCTGTTGTTCAGTTTTTATTCTATTCCTTTTTCCTTCTGTACTTGACGTCTCCTCTGTGCTCCGCTCTCTACTGTTTTTTTCATGCTGATTCTTTTTTCTGTCTGAAGTTCATCTTCTAAAGGTATCTTTCTCTAACTGCTGTCTGTTACTGTGGCCATCCACTCCAAATAAGGTTGGAAACACTCCCTCTCTGACCTTCTGTAGCTGAGTCTGAGCTTACCTGCTTTCAGTTGCTGGCATTCACTCACTAGCAAAAGATACTCTGAGGTTCAGTAGTTTTGCAAGAAGTCCCTCACTTTCTAACTCAGCATGGCCAGAGAGGCAACAGCAACCCTTTCACAGACAGAATGTAATCTGCTAACTGTCTGAAAGTAGCAGGAGGATCTAGGTGACCAGACTCCAAGGTGGCCCCCCAGAACCTCCTGGTGTTCACACCCTTGTGTGGTTCCCTCCCACAGTGAATCAGACTTGAGCTGTGTGACCAACAGAATATATGTAAGTCAGAGTGCAAAGTCATGAGAGAAATTGCAGCTTCCCTCTTGGTTTCATGGATTGCTTGCTCTGGGGGATGCCAACCACCATACTGTGAGGACACTCAGGGAGCCCTTTGGAGAGACTCACATGGAGAGAAACAGGCATCCTGTTAAGGTACAGTGTTGAGAGCCACAGCCGAAGGGGCCCCAGCAAAATTTCAGACTGCCAGCTGATGATTGGCTCACAGCGCCCCAGCAAGTTCTAGCTGATTGGCTCCTCTGCGGTGATGCTCATTGGGCTGTTTCCCTGCCCTTTCAGATCATGGAGCTGCTCACTGGGGGACTTTTTTGGCTCCACCCACGTGACCCAGCCAATGGGCCTCAAGAGCAGGAGGAGTGGGGGAGGTTGAGAGGCTTGTGGGAAGCCGATGGTGGCAGTTGGGCTCTGAGGGTTTTTCCTGAGGAGCTGTTTTGTTTGGCGTGTGTGGTTCTAAAAATAAAGTTCGTTTCTTTTGACAAGTGGCTCCTGAATTGTGCCCAGCCAGACTGCGGCAGTACAGGGCCAAATAGGCAGCCATCTGAGTGAGCTGCATCAAAAATTGATCTTGGAGCTCTAGTTAAGACTCAAATGACTGAAGTCCCAGTGGACATCTAAAAAAAACCCTCAGTTTTATTAGAACGAGCCCAAACCACCAAGCTGAGGCATTTCCAAATTCTTGACTCACATATATATGAAATTATGAGATTATTCTTACTGTTACATAACCATTATGTTTGGGGTTGGTGTGTTCTCTAGTGTTAGATGAATTGTACAAGAACCATATCCCAAAGACACAAAGCAACCTGTTTTTCTGTGGCTTTTTCTATGTTTACTCTTTGTGAAGTTGAAACTGTACAGAGGAGTAACTAGAAACACAGGCTTTGAGGATAGAGCCAATGTAGAAGTCAGCACCATCACTCTCTACCTTAATTAAGTTGCAATAAGTTGTTCAACTCTGAGCCTCACTTTCTTCACTTTTAAGATGAGGGCGGATGATGGTATTCACCCAGCACATCCACATAGCATAGACACAGATTAAAGATGATGATGTGTTAAAAATATTATCCCAGATCTGAACACGGAATAAATGCTGATTCATGTCAGCTTAAAAAAGGCAGAAAGTCCTCTCAAAGTTTCCCTCATCAACTCTTTTCTGGTCAGATGTATATAAAGGTAACAATAATTTGAATTCATTTGATTTTGTTTATAAACCCATTGCTCATGCTTGCTTTTGTGCATTTTTATCTTAAAACGGAGTATAGGAGTCCAAGTGTTTGCTTTGACCAGGACATCAAACCAAGAGAAATCTGAAAATGTTGTCTGCCTTCCTTTATGGATAGCAACATTGTTCAGATTTTCATTATGAAGACTGGAACTTTCTCAATAGACAGAGTGTTTTCCTCTGATCCAGGGCATTAGAGAGATATATGGTTGTTTTTCTCCTACTACTATAAAGGCAAGTAATGGAACTTTACTACCAACAAATTTGCCTTCCAGAGATGTTGGCACAGTTTTATGGTGAAATGAATAATTCAGAGCATGTTCAAACCCCACAATCCAGGCTTAAATGGTTAATGGATCTATCAGTGAGACAGATTGATGCAGAGCTGAATCAAAATATAAAGCTACTAAATATTTATAGTTATCCTTTATTCAATTACTGAGTGATTCCACTTTCCCAAGCTAATAACTTGAGCTATAAAGGCAGCACTTTTTTTTTTTTTTTTTGCAGGAATATTCTTCAGTCTCACAACCAGTTAATTAGATTGTTAAGTAATAGAACTTGTAAACTTTTTGTCAAGTGACAGAATCAGATTTATTGAAAATGATATGCTCAGGAAAAATTTATTGCTGGGTCATCAGAAGGTCTGTGAGAATGAGTTCCATGCTATCCATTAGAACAGATTTTCATCCTCACTGATAAGTATTTATTTTATTCAGAGTAAATAATTTCAATTTTTACATAATTTTTTCCTTGTCAGGTATTTTCTACTGTTGTACTTTTGACTTTTGTTTATCTTGTCTTATGGGCAATAGACTAATAGTTAAATTATATGTTAATTATATTGCATTAGGTTTTAATGTTTTTGAGAGAAAATTAACTTATAATAGATTTTAGTGAACAATGTCAGTTCTCTACCCAGATCCCCTATGTACTAGACAGAGTTCAGTTAGAGAAATAGAACCAATATGTAATATTATTCATGCACACTTATGTGCAGACTTACACATATATGTACATATGAATTTCTATGTGTACATGTTTATATGGCTTCATAATTTGTGTATATATGATTTTCTTAAAATAAAGATATAATCTTACCCAATTATGGGAGCTGGGTAAGTAGTCTCTATCAGGCCATTGTCTTCATATCTCTTGTTTAGATTTTGAAGTCAGCCTGCAAACAGTTGGAAAGGGAAGACGGAGATTGACAGAGATTCTTTTTCTTGATAAAACTCTAGTGACGCTCCTCTGAACTCTTTTTCAATTAAGCTTTAGTGTTTGGGCTTTCACAGTTGTCTTCACATTGCTCAAATTTAGCAAGAATCCTATTAAGTCAGTTTAGCCAGAATGTTCCAACCTTGGTAACGGATCAGGTCACTCATCCTCTACCACCCACCAGGGGCCTTCCAATCAACCTGTCCTGCCTTCATAAAGATGCCGGTGGGTCAGTTTAGCCAGAATCTCCCCTTCCCTGTGATGTTTGAGCTTAATACTTTTTCTCTCTGCTGACCCCACTCTCTGCTTCTGGACTATACATTTCCACTTTTTTTTTTTTAATTGAGTCTGATCTCTCCATTTCAGAATCTTATTGTAGTAGTCCTCTTGAATACTTATCATAATAATGCCCCTGAATGCAGTCTGCCTCACTGGTCTTTAATTTGAATCATCAAATAATTTTTTGCTTAATAATATAAAATTTGGGGAGAACAAAGATCAGTTAAAATCCAAACAGCATGAGCTAGATCCCTTGAGGACAAACTGTAACCCTGTCAGTTTTTACTGTCCCCAGACTTGACATCATAGGTGCCCTGCAGGAGAAGCAGGGTACTTCATTGTGGAGGCAAACATACACCTGACCAAGGAGTGAGAGAAGACGCCAGAGGATCCAGAATGTGGTAGAGTTGCCCTGGAGGTACCTTATCCAAATGTAAATTATGGGTCTGGTCATCACTACCTCACATCAATGTGATGGTAGATAAACAATAGGTCAAAGCTGTGAAAATGTCTGCCTTGATCTTCTGAGCATAAAAAAAATAAAAAGGCACCGCTTCACTTCCAGCCTCCAAATCTTGCTGGAGAATGTTTTTGGATCCTCCCTAACTGGATACGTTGGAGGGCAGGAATTCTGGGAAATATAGTTTAGTATAGCCGGGTCGATGCACTACAAAGACATCATGTCTGTGGATTCCCCTTTCCCATTTGTTTTTAGGCCTACGCTCTTCATCTGTGTTTGGCATGCTTGAGGCTCCAAAGGCCAGCACCTGTAGTTCTTTTTCTGGAGGTACAAGCTCAGACTATGGAATTCTTTTCCCCAGAAGTTCCTGGGAGTTAGCTTCCCTCTAGGGTAGCCCTGGACAGATGGTGAACCTGTGTATGAGTCCTCAGTGTATCCCAGTGACTGGGATCTCTGCTTTGAATCTGAGTTCCTCATTCATGAAATTCTTCCTTGGCATCTCAAATGGACAAGTGGTTGAATTTTGTCTCCAGAAATTCTTTTCCTATGGCAAGATCCCTGAAAATAATTCTTTTGTGCCTCACTGAGGTTGATTGGCCATCTTTAGTGAAGTCCTAGCTTATTCCTGATTTGATAGACATCTTCAGTCCTTGATCCCCATCCTTTTCTCGTGAGTTGATCATCCAGGTCTGGACTAACCATCAGGTTTTTATCTTACATAACCATCCCCCAAAAAGCAACTCCAGTCTGTTTTCATATATTCAGCTCTTGGTACTTTGACCAACTGTCAGGTCTTCTTGATCTGCTCATCAGAAATGTCTTCTTACCTCTGTTGGAGTTCTGTTTCTCACACAGGAGAAGGAATTGGCAAAATGAAGATTTTTGGAAAGTAAAAAATATGGAAACTAAGGAGTGAAGGTCAAGAATACAGTCAGAAAAAAATATGCTTTCAATAGCTTTCTAGGTACTGTTCTAGATGCTGCATGTGTTGCAATGAAGTAATCCAAGTCCCTGTCCTCATGGGGCTTGCCTTCTCCTAGGGGGTGGGGGGAGAAAGGCAAAACAAAAACAACAACAAAAAAACCCCTCCACAAATATATGTAAAATATGTGATAGAGAAATAAGGGCTAAAAAATAATGCAGGGAAAGGAGACAGAGAAATGACAATGAAGGTGTCTGTTTAGAGAAGGTCTTTTGAAGAGTTCCTCTTGAATGAGGTCACATTAGAGCAGAGACCTGAAGGAAAGGAGGGAGGTAATCATGCAGGTATCTGCGGGAAAAGAACCTTCAATGCAGATGGAACAATCAAGAATAAGCAGGAAATAGAGGTTGCGGGGAGAGCTCAGCAGTAGAGTGTGTGTGCAAGCCCTGGGATCAATCCCCAATGCACATGTGCATCTACACATACACACAGTGTAAGTAGGGAATTGTAGAAGTCTATATTGATTGATCATTAGGCATCATTTTAGGCATGTTACGTTTATTATCTTTGCAAATTCTAAACTTTTAATGTTATGATTAACGTTGCTACTATGAACATTTTAAAACACAAGATTCTTTATTCATTTATTTGAATCAATTCCATGGGCTAAGTCTCCAGGAGTAGAATTTCAAATCAAAAGATATGGACATTTTTATGGGCCTTGAAGTTATCATCAAATTGCTTTCTCAAAAGACCAAACCAACAGTTTATATTGCTACCAGCAAAGTCCAAGTATAGTAAACAAGAATTGGAATGGCAAGTTTTGTGGCAAATGTTCTCACTCAAAGGGACAATTTAATATTCCTCCAGGGCAAAGGGGAAAAATGTATTGCTCTCTGAATGTTTATACTTATAATGTCTTGTTTAAGGTGAATTTTCTTCACATTTAATCAGAATCCACAGAATTCCCCCTCATTCCAACTTCTCAGAGGTTTCAGGTAGGAGGCAGTACTGACTGCTGAGCTAGGACCAGAAGACCTAGATCTAAGTTCTGCCTTTGCTTATCAATTGAATGGCTTTGGGTGAGTCTCTTAATTATGCTGAGACTCGGTTTGCTGGTCCGTGAAATGATATTTATACTTGGTAAGGATATAATAAGAATACAATGATGCACTATATACAGAAATATTTTCTATCTCTGAAACACTCTACATATATTAGTTAACTAATATCATTTATTAGGCATTCTCTATCATTGTCTTACATATATGATGTACAGTATTTTTATTAAAATGTTTCAGCAGATCTTTTTTTTTCTGTGTGGCTTCTCAATATTCATTTTCTCTCTTTGGGTAAGAGAGCTCCATTTCCCTTGGGGAACCACTCTTTCCCGGAGTCCAGGTTTTCTGTGGGAAGCTGATTTAGTGCTGGCCTCTAGCGTAGGCTCCAGTATGTGACTCACACCTAAACCAATCAGGTATCTCACTCAAGCCTCTGACCCCAGTGATTGATTCAGGAGTGGGCCTGAGTCATAATCAGAAGTAATTTGTGGCGTTTGCTGGAGCATGCAGGAGAATTTTTTTATTTTTTATGCACAGAAGAGGTTGAAAGTCCTGTTGCCAGGGAGGAAGACTACCTGGGAATCTAATTAGAGCGAAAGGCAGTGGAGTTCAGAACTGGGGAGAGAACAGCCTTACAGCTTGTCTGAGCCCTAGAGTCCAGCTATGCTCCATTCAGCCTTGGACTTGCTAGTTTCATGGGCCAAGGCATTCTTTTTGCTTAATCCAGTTTCAGACATATACTCTGTCACTTGAAGCCAAATGCTTTTGGAATTATACAAAGCATTTGTGTAGCACTTATGGACTCCATGGAATTGCGTATATTGTGTATGCTTATAGGTTTCTACAGCATGTATGTGAGATCAACTCTAAGAAAGGTGCCCTGGGAAAATTTCAAAGGTAAAATACCTAGAGCTATGTGTGGTGGTTAGGAGTCATTTTAACCCTCAGGTTAGATCTGCTACTTCCTTTCTTTGGTATCTGAGGCAACTTACTACTTTCTCTGAACATCAGACATCTTATCTGAAAACACAGGGAAATAATGCAGGCCAAAGAGATCTTTCTTAGTGGATTAGATGAAATTGTGAATATGAAATGCTTGGCATAGTACCCGGTGATGGCAGGTGGTCAGTCAGAAGAGGGCAGCTAGTATTGTAATTTCAATCAGAATCCTAAAGCTGGTGAATGTCAGTGCTGTGACCCCAGTCAGGCTATATCCCACTGTTTCTCAAAACTTACAGCACTGCCTTTTCTCCTGTCAGGGGTGTGTACCCATGAATTGCCACCCAGGAATTCTTGAGGGCTTGATTTATGAATTTTGAGAGCTTTAGGAAGTGTATACATTATAATCAGAAGCAAGACAAAAACCAAGTTCACTGAAGGCATGAGTCTGTTACTCTTCTGGAGTCCTCCAACCCCTTCCCAAACTGGTTTTAAGCCATAGATTGTGACTTATGAAAATATTGAAAGATATTCTTAGAAAACCTAGTAAGAGAACCCATAACAAAGACAACATGGGGGAAAATGGATCAATAACTGGATATTTGTTTCCATATTGAATCAATTGGTAAAAAGCAACAAGCCTCTTAATGAAGTTGCGAACCACATCTCTCTTTCCTTTAATATAATAGGAATATTGACATGTAAATTGCATAGCTGGAAAAACTGCCAAGTATTTTTAAGTGTTTGTTGCCTCACTTGAAATGGGTGAATAATTTCATCCTATGCCTCTTTATTAGAGGAGATGAGGTGTTTTCCTGAGTCTGTTTCCTGAGACTGTGTTTTCTTCTAGTTTTTGTGTAAGTAATGATTGGATTGGGGCACCCACATACCCTACTGGTGAACATAATTATTAACTTTCCATTTCCTAGGCAATAAAGCACCCCAATACCACATTCCTTAAACCCAGAAGGAAAATCACTGTGTGTCCTGAACCTAATGTCTGCAATGAACACATGTGCTTTAACCTGCTGATCTTCATTGTGATGACATTGCATAAACCAGAAAATGCAGAGGATGCAACATTGTTGTGAATCTGATATGCCTTCTTTTGTTTTTGAGATAATTGCATTAATGTCACTACCAGTTTTGTTCTACTAATCTTGGTTAAGGTGTCAGGAAAAATAAGATTATATAAATGCTAATTATTATTGAATGTTTATTAACTTTCTCCTTAGAATAATCAAGCTTCGGGGTTGCTTCTGGAAACATGGTATAGATGAGATTATTCATGACTTGGCTCTCACTAGTTCCACTGAGACTTGGAAAAAGATATATTCAAAGTCATTTGAGTTTGTTAACACTTTGATAGTCATTTATTTGTATTTGGAGTTCATATTATTTTTAATATTGGCATTATTACCTGCTCCTCAGATAGAGCATGAATCTTCAGGAGATATAAAGAACTCAAAAAACTTAACACCCAAAAAACAAATAACCCAATAAACAGATGGGCAAAGAAACTGAACAGATAGTTCAAAAAAGAAGAAATAGAAATGGTCAACAAATATATGAAAAAATGTTCAACATCTCTAGCAATTAGAGAAATGCAGATAAAACCACACTGAAATTCCATCTCACTCTAGTCAAAATGGAAATTATAAAAAAAATTCAAGTAACAATAAATGTTGTCAAGGATGTGGAGGAAAAAGGTACACTCAAACATTGCTGGTGGGACCACAAATTGGTGCAATCACTCTGGAAAGCAGTATGGAGATTCATTAGAAAACTTGGAATGAAACCACCATTTGACCCAGTTACCCAACTCCTCGATTTATACCCAAAGGACTTAAAATCAGCATACTACAGTGATGAAGCCACATCAATGCTTATAGCAGCTCAATTCACAGTATCTGAACTATGGAACCAAACTAAGTGACTTTCAACAGATGAATGGATAAAGAAAACATGGTATATATGTACAATGGAATATTACTCAGCCACAAAGAAGAATGGAATTATGGCATTTGCTGGTAAGTGGATGGAACTGGAGACTATCTTTCATGCTAAGTGAAATAAGCCAATCTCCCCAAAACAAAGGCTGATGTTCTCTCTGATATGTGGATGCTAACACACAATAGGGGAGTGGGAGATAAGAAGTTCATTGGATTAGACAAAGGGAAATGAAGGGAAGGGAGGAGGATGGGAAGAGGAAAGACAGTAGAATGAATTAGACATAACTTTTCTATGTTCATATATAAATGCACAATCAATGTAACTCCACATCATGTTCAACCACAAGAATGGGAAATTATACCCCATGTATGTATGTCAAAATACATTCTACTGTCGTGTATACATATGAAAGAACAAATAAAAAATATTGGCATTATTACCTAGACACTCCTAAATGAGATGCATTTAGACTCATTCCGAAGCCTAAATATTCAGAAGCAAATTGCCTACACCCTATTTACAGACTGTGTAATCTGTGGGGTGCTAAATTTAGAAGCAAGGGTGACTGCTCTCTTGAGATAATTTGTAGTTGAGGAGAAGTAGCCAAATTATTTTCCATCTCAGAGATGTCTTTTTATTTATTTATTTTTGTAAGCAAAAGGAATGCACAGAGCAACCAGCTATCTAAATACTATCTCTTACACCAAGTGGACAAGGTGTGATTGCGTTGAGCCACCAGAGGCCTGGTTGGAAGCGGAGATGGAACTGCTGGACCATGCATCACTGATCTGTGAGTCCCACCTCAGGGCTGAGGGATGACAGATTGTCTCTCTGCCTTTCACTTGGACCAAGGAGTTGATCATTCAGTCTCATTGTTCTCTCCTTGCAAGGGAAAATTTTATTATAAGGGATGGTTTGTGTACTTGCCCTAAATCCTTTTTAGTTCTTCTTGTTTTACGACCACAGCGTTTCACTGTGGATTTTCTCCTGTTCTGATGCTTTCTCTTTGTCATTTATCATGCTGACAGTTTAATAGAATTGCAGGTCTGGCAGATGGTGCGAGGATGTCCTTTCCCGCACAATGCTAAGGAGCTTTAACCCTATCAGGGAGTCTCTTGACACACTATTGCAGAACATGGTGCTAACAATCCTGAAGTGACAGACAGAGTAGACGTGTGCCTGTGTCAACTTCACATGGTTTTATCTTCAATGCTTCTGGTAAAGTTTATGAGGAAGGATTCCGTAGGGTTAAGATGTGGGTGGCTATGGTGATGCATTTGGTGAAATTAATAAAACTTAAAAGAGGGTTTGAAATGAAATTTCCTTAAACACCATAATAGGGGACAGATTATATTCCAGATAATCCGAAGAAGAACAATGTCTACCCAGACAGAATAAATGTGGGAAAAGGTCACAGAAAGATCAGTTTTTTAAAAATTAAAGTTTTCATTTGTTGAGAATATACTATATCCCAAACAAGTCCTAGAACAGATCATAGTACAATAAAAAAATCCACATTTAAATGCATATACATATACATCCCTATATGCACTGCCCAGATCAGAATAGAGAACATGACTAGTACTGTGGACGTTTTTCTCATTCTCCCAAAGGAAACCCATTATTCTGACCTCTAGCACCATATGCTAGTTTCACCTTTTATTGAGCAGACTATAAATGAAATCATCCTGTACATTTCTAGGATCTGGCTTCATACTACTATATTTATAAGATTCATCAGTGTCGTTGCATACTGCAGTAGCTTGTTCTTTTTCACTATTGTATAGTTTTACATTATATAGAAATATACATATACAGCAATTATTTATATACCCATAATCTTACTTAAGTTACTGATTAGTCTCTTGGTCTAAATGTGTAGGTTTACTCTGTACTTTCCAAGGGATGTGCATACTTAATATGACAGGTGCTAAGCGTTCTGACCAGTGTGAATTGTATTTTGGGGTAAAGAATATACAATTTAACAATTTTAATGCAATACACATTGTATTGCCTCTTGGTTGCTGTGACCAAAACACCTGAGAAGAACAACTTAGAGGAGGGACAATTTATTTTGGCTCATTTAGTCCATGGTGGGTTGACTCCATTGCTCTGGGCCCAAGGAGAGGCAGCACATCATGGAAGAAGGGCGTAGCAGAGGGAAGCTGCTTAGGATATAGCTGCCAGGGAGCAGAGAAAAGGAAGGAGAGAAGGGCCACAGGGAAGATGAACCCTTCCAGGGGATGCCCTCAATGACCATCTCCTTCACCCATGCCCTATTTGCCTCCAGTTACCATCTAGTTACTGTATTCAATTTAGGATGGACTAACTGGGTTACAGCTCTCACAATCCAATCATTTCACCTCTGAACATTCCTCTAGTAACAGGACACCTTATGTTTTGGGGGACACCTCATATCCAAACTGTAACATTCCATCCCTGGCCCCCAAAACCTCATGTCCACCACACAATGTAAAAATACATTTAGTTCATCTTCACGAGTCCTGATAGCTTAACAGTTCCATCATTGTCCAAAAGTTGAAGTTCACAAATCTCCTCTGAGACTCGAAAGCAAGTTACATATTTCCAATATGCAGTTACACAGAGTAAACACTTCCATTCCAACAGGAAGGAATAGGCAGGCATAGAAAAAAGGGATGGGACCAAAACAAGACCAAAACTGGGCAGACAAGTCCCATAACTGCCACTAGCATCTAAGACACTTGGTAGTGAGATGTTGTCTCCAAAAGGCTTGGGTAGCCTGCCCTTTTGGCCTTGCTGGTTGCAGCACACTTGGGCTCTTTTAGCCAGGTCTCCCTGCAGTCAGCAGCCCTTCTTGGCAGATAGTCCATGTTGCTGGCATCTCTTAATTCCTGGGGTCTTCATACCAGCTTCAACCTCACCTTTAGTGGCCCACATTGCCCTCTCAGGGGCAGCCTGGGACTCTTATCCTGTCACACTTTGCCTGGTCTCCAAGATCTTCCTTTTAAAACTTGGTAGAAGCCCCCATGACCCCCTAACTCCAGCATCCTGCATTCCTGTGGAACCAGCACCACGTGGATGATGCCAAGGTCTTCTACCAGCTTGCATAAGAGCTGGACACCTGAAGCCATGGCTGTGTTGGTTTTTGAGTACCTGGGTGACTGAGCCTGGTGCAATAAATTCCTAGGCCCTCCTGTGTGACTAGGATGCCCTCCACATTTCTCAAACCAATTTTCTCTTCCACATTCTTGAGCCTGCAAAGATGACTTCAAGCCATCTTTCCTATTGTCTCTGTGAAAAGTATTCAGCATCTCCTTAGGGGCTGTAATCTCTTCAACAAGCATAACTTCCTTGGCCCCAGCTTTAGAAGCACTTTTCTGGTCAAACTGAAAGTTTTAAAAATCCTTCACCTCTGATTTCCTGATTCTCACAGTACTACTAGATAAAAGCTGTCAGTAAAATCCATCACTGAGTGAATGTTGTGCTGCCTCGAAATTTCCTCTGCCAGATTAATTAGTCCTTTGCCTTTAGATTCAGCCTCACACAAAGTTTCAGGACTTGGGCTAAATTCTTTGCTAGAATGTAACATGAATGGCCTCTAGTCTAATTTTAAAATGAATCCTCATTCCCCTCTGAAACCTCATGAGCTCAGTTTTTATTGTTTGCATTCCTATCAGCATTCTAGTCTTCTGGGCTCCCACCATTAAGCTCCATTTACATTGTAAGGCTTCTCCAGCCTGAGACTCCAAACTTTTCCAAATTACTTTTGCAAACCAGCTCTTAAGACTTCTGAACCACAAGTTACTCACAGCAATGACCCCATTCTCAGTACCAATTTCTATGTTAGTCAGCTTTTTGTTGCTCTCACCAAAACACTTAACAAGAAAACCTTAGGGTAGAGAAAGTTTACTCTGGGATCATGGTTTTCAAAGGTTTAGTCATGATGAGCTGAAGCCATTGTTCTGGGCCCAAGGCAGCACGTCTTGGTGGGAGGCTGTGGTAGAAGATCTCTGCTCCATTTTTGGCATTCAGGAAGCAGAGAAAAGGAAGGGGAAGGGGCTGCAGGGAAGATACACCCTTTCAGGTCACACCCCTAGTGACTCATCTCCTTTAGCTATGCCCCACCTGCCTATAGTTACCAGCCAATCAGTTCCTTCAAACTAGGATGGACTGAGTAGGTCACGGCTCTCATAGTCTAATCATTTCACCTCCAAACATCATTGTATTAACACAGGAGCTTTTGTGGGACACCTCATATCTAAATCAGCATGCACATTTTTTAAAAAAATATTTATTTTATAGGTGGACACAACATCTTTATTATATTTTTATGTGGTGCTGAGGATGGAACCCAGTGCCTCCCTCTGAGGCAATCCCAGTCCTCAACATGCACATATATCAGGCATTTAGGGCATGGCTCCTGCTCTTCAGGAGTTCATAGGAAGTTCATAGGGAGACAGTTGGATAAATTAATAAATTCCACTCAGTGCAATTCATTCTAGGACAGTGGTAGAATTCCAGGTATAAGAGGTCACAAAGAACATGAAACCCTCCCCAAGATTTCCTTCCTTGGCTTTGAGTCTGTACTCACTGACAAATCTTTTAATTACTGATTGGCTTCCAAGTTATCAGGATTTCACAAAATAGGTCCTAAACAGGAGAAAGAAGTACACCAGTGAAGAACACCATTATTAAAACAACACCCTGTGCTTTCTGGGATCACAGATTGACATGTCATGGGCTTGGCTAGTTGGAGTCCATCCTTGAGAATTCGGCCAGTGCTGTGTACACTCACAGAAGAGAGTTTGCATGTTGAAACACTGAAGACTAGATCCTCAGCTCTGTTGACCCTGAGCTCTGTTGACCCCAAGCTCTGTTGACCATACCAAGATAGTACTGCCAAGTAACATTATTAGAATGATCAGTAGCCTCCCTTCCTGATATTTGCAACTTTATGGCTTCTGACTATGTTCAGCACACCTCATGAATTAGGCACTCATTGCATACTTTTCAGTTTGATCTGGCAGTGAAGTATTAGAAAAGGCTTATATGCTTACTTAGGATTACGTATTAACAAATTGTTAGCTCCTTAGTTATATAATAATATAGTTTTCTTTAGTTGATGATTCCAGGCAAGTCTGTTAATCCTTGAAACTCCTCCATAGGCTTTTGTTTTCCTTTTGGATCCTGTGAGGAAGGTGAGATTTTATGACTACATTAAGTTTACCAAGGGGAACCATATGAAAAACAGAAATTACTTGGCTTTATTTATCATTAGCTTTTAGTGAGTGAAAGATAATTCTTTATTCCCATGAATGTAAACGTTTGCCTCTGAATTTGGTAAAAATTCATCAATATAGTTTACAAGTTTATTGAAATATTTATATATAAGTACATAAGTATACAGCTCAATATTTAATCACAAAGAGCACATATAAACCATTTTATAGATTTTTGCTGTTGCTTTTTTTACTCTTTTTTCCCTGTTTATTGTTATTTTATATATCTAGGCACTAATAAAGTCTAAGTGTCTCTTTTTCAAAGGTTACCATGTTTACATATATGTAATAGCTTGTAAAGCTGTTTCTTCTCTTGTTGGGTGCTTTTACTACTGAAATGTGCTGCAAAGAGACTACTTGTACAATTGGCTTCCTTCTTTCTTTCAAGATATTTTCTTTGAACATGAAATAAATCAATTCCAAAAGCCATGAATTGTTTTAAGGCTCTTTTTACTTAATTTTAGATTGCTTTTTTAATATCAGTAATATAGTACCTTGTGTACTACTTCTGTAAACCTGTACACTAATAGCAAACATAAGGTTTTAAATGTATTTTAACTTAATAGGAATATAATTGTGTCAAGGGCTTTGTGGGATCTATCTTCATCCATGAGTTGGCTAACATAACTGTATTTAAGGTTGAAGGTATGGGATATCGTGTGTGCAGTTATCTGAATTTAAAATTAAATCAAAATACTTCAGAATTTTTATGAAAAATATAAATGATCCCAATTTTGGTTTGGTAAAAGGTTTGAACTGTAATGTACTTCAGTTGAAATTCACTAGGTGCCTTCTTTGAGGGTTTGGTTACTTTGGTTGCCATGGTGAAAGGGTCTCATGAGACTGAAAATCTAGTTAGCTCTTCAAAGAGCAGAGAGTAGAGGTGCCTAAAAAGCAAGCTTGCTGGGAGGGAGATGTTAAAGCGTGTCTTCCCTCTCTTGCTTCTTTGGTTATTAATGTCCTGTGGTCCAGGGAAAAGCATAGATGGGTATGTTGGCCAAGAACATCAGGGTCTCATCCTTTTTAGAAGGAAGAAGCTGCTGAGAGTAAAGGCCTCTGATAGATTGATGGAAGATGGTCGTAAGTTAGAAAGAAGGCTTTTGGATAGAGACAGTGTGAATTGAATTTCCCACAAGTTATCTTGTCTACTTTTACAGAGGAGATCTAGCTTCCAAAATAAGTTCAATGACTTCTTGGGAGGCAGTGTGGTGTAGGGGTAGTGAACATAGGCTTTGAGACTAACAGAGTGAGATCTAAATCCTACCTCTTTCGGTTGCTGGTTATATGATCTTGGAGAAGATTCTTTAGTTTCTCTAAGCCTTAGTTTAACAATCTGGAAAATGGGAATCTAAATCTATCTCAAAGAATAACTGTCCAGTTAAAATGAGATAATGTGACTAGCACTTGACACACAACACATGCTCAGTGTGCTTTTATTGATATAAATGTGTACACCCTTAGCTTCATGAAGGCAATGGGGGTGGGACAGAAGGAAGCACTAGGAAGGAATTTGCTGCTTCTGTATGTTGCCAACATACAGGCTTCAGGAGAGGAAACAAAGCTGGTTCCCTTCCTGCTGTCCTTCCACAAAGCTTCCAGAAAGTTCCCCCAAACAGGTGGCTGAAGATGTAAGCTGGAATTCTCAGCTGATCAAAAGCTTGAGGGTCATGACTATTTTTGCTATCCTTAGTAAAGTCCACTTCTGTCCTTTGGGTTTTTCATTTTAATGTAAGCAGGAAATAAGATGATATAAATTAAATATAATCTATAATAAAAACTACTCACAGGGAAAAAAAAAAGCCGTGTTTATTCCCACAGGTTTGCAGACTGTTAAAACCTTAGAGCATGCAGAGAGAGCTTTTTGTTATTTGTGGAAGAGGATGACCTGGAGATCCTGGGCTTTATGTATGGTATTTACTGGATGAATATGATTGGTTCCATGACTTTCATGAAAAAATACTGATCATGGATACTACAAATAATATTGAAGTACTAATCCAAGTAATTTGTTTCTGAGATGGAAAAGCAAAAATTATAATCCATGCTTGATCTCTCACTTGAGGATTGATTTGGCATTGATAGCCATAATAGGTCTTACAAACTTTAAATGAATTATTCGTGTGACATCTGCCAGAGAGCTTTCTTTCCTGCCAAGTGGTTCTTGGAGCTATGGATAGAAGAGTGGAATTATTTTTGTCATATCTTTTAGTTGCCTGTATTGTGTTAATGAACTTGGTCAGTAGGCAGCCACAGCTTCTAATGCTGACCCTGGTTGTACAGCCAAACTGCCACTCCTGGAGTCCTTTGGGAGACAGTGTGGAAAGGATATTGAGAAGCTCTTTTTTTGTGAGACTGAAAGTGTCATTGGAATAACACGCCTAGACGCAGTTCTTCACAAATTGGAGAAGCAAGGTACACGTTCAGTCTCAGATCCTCCCTGCAATATGGCATTGTGGAATTGCAATGAGCCATTCTGGCCATATTTTCCTGACCTCTTTCCTCACTGATTAGAAATGAAGAGATGAAGGAGAATGTACTTAGTCAAGGACATAAAAAGACACCTTCCACCTAATTTTATCTCAAAATTTTATAATGTTATCGAGTAATAAATGAACACATAAATTTGGAAGATTACATATATCATACATTTCTTTCAAAATATTTGGAATTCTTTTTCCAACTCTGAGGGTTTTTTTTTCTTTTATTATAATGAGTCAGAAATCACAAGTTCATTGGCCTTTTATCCAATAATCTAAGAACAAAGACCCACTAAAGAGTCATAAGCAGTCATGTTAATTTACTGTATTTATATTTTCACAAAATGTCAACTCCATGGGGCAGGACTTGTCTAGTTCACTGCAGTATTATAACTATATAAATAAGATCCAGGCACAGGTGCTTAATCAAATTTTGTTGAATGAATAAAAAAGAGTCTATTCTTTAACAAAGGTCCTTTCCCTGACTCTAATCAGGCCCCAGCATCCTTTAAATAGGGTCAGGAGAGATGTCCTTACTTCCTTAGAAACCTGTTTCAATTGATATTCTTTTCTCCTGTGTCTAACTTAAAACTATTCTGTAACAAAGACCTTGCTTGTTTTGGCTAATGTAGAAGAAAAAATTGTTTGCAAAAACTGTTTGTTTGCTCCTCAATGTTTTTTCTTTTTTTGCGGGGGGGGGGGGGGGGGGGCTGGTGGTATTGGGGGTTGAACTCAGGGGCACTCAGCCACTGAGCCACATCCCAGCCCTATTTTGTATTTTATTTAGAGACACGGTCTCATTGAGTTGCTTAGCACCTTGCTTTTGTGAGGCTGGCTTTGAACTCATAATCCTCCTGCCTCAGCCTCCCAAGCTGCTGGGATTATAGGCTTGTGCCACCGCACCTGGCTCAATGTTTCTTTTCAATAGGAATAAACAACATTTACAGACAATTATACAAAGCCTACTACTCTGCTTTCCTTCAGTTCCATGCCTTATTTACAAGAATTTTGATAACATTTTCCATTCTTTCCTAATCTTCTCCAATCTCTTTATTATTTGCCTAATATATGAATCCACAAAACTGGGCATGCTATGGTAAGTGTCCTGGAAAACACCTTGTGCATAGGTTTTCAGGGAGTCCTAGACTCCTTTTTATTCATATCTGGAGAAAGGGCTACTCATAGATGAAGACACTGTACAGATGCACCAACAGGAGAGGGGCTTATAAACACAAATAAAAGTTAAGAAACTGACTGTTTTCTAAAATGTCTCCACTGGGATATAACTTTTTCTTCATGGACTATCAAATTTCAAAAATTCTGGACATTTTCTTAGTTGGTTGGGGTTCTGTATTAGAGAGTTACTGTAACATTTATATTGTGTAACAAACCATCCCCAAACTCAGAAACTTACAACAACAAATACATGCTCTCATGCTCCTGGACCCGCCGCTGGTCCACTGAAGCTCAGTTGATTCAGCAGATCTAGGTTGGTGTCATTTTGGCAGCTTGGTTTTAGGCTACTGGTCACCTAAGCTTGCTTGCCTTAGATGTCAGTGGGTCAGCATTTTTTTCCCACATTCTCTCATCCTTCTTGGACCACTGGCTGCCCAAAGCATGAAGGAGGGCAGCAGTGCAAGAGGCAAACATGTTTAAGGTCTCTGTTCACTTCTCATCTGCTTTTCAGTTATTCATGCCAACTGTAGTTTCTGGAGTTACCTATGAATTGCCCCAGTTAAAGAAAGTCAATAACCAAGTCCAATATCAATGGAGGCCGAGGATGCTGCACCCATGGAGAGAGGAGATGGAGAATGAATATTTGCTGCAGAGTAATATAAGTTATCACCCTCCCACTAGACTATCAACTTTACAAGGGCAGTAGTTGTGTCTGTTTTTCTCCTTCTTGTACTCGTTAGTGACTCAGTGACCATTTATGGAATAAGTGAATGAATGAACGAGGAGGCCAGTAATGTAGTCCTGGCAATAGCGGATTAAAAATAGTATTGAAGGTAACAGATCAGAAGATATTCCTTATAACAAAGATACTCATTTTAATAAAAGACATTTAAAAAGTGTGACCACAATTTGTATCAAGACAACTGCATGCAATATACACATGAATGTACTCACGTGTCAACATTCACATGTCTTTTGTTTTTGTCCTACCAATGTGTCCTTATCAGCCCAGTTTTAAGAGGCAGTACTATGGTCAGGAGCCCCTTCCACACTGGGGACACACAAGGGTGTCCTGTGACTTGCGGTGATGGTAGAGCTTGCCTCACTATGTGTTGGTCTGTCCATGAGCTTTGGCAACTCCCCCTGTCTCTATGGCCCTGGTCAGCTGGTCACATGGCTTGAAATTGTGCTATAGGAAGTATTTCCAGTATTTCTGCTGTCCTCCCTAGTTAGAATCAGCCAACGCAGATCATACTTTCCCATCAACCTGCTGTTTCTCATCCTGGTGCTGGTATGGAAAGCCATGTCCGACTTGCTGCATAGCAGGGCAGTGTTACTGACCATTTTCAGTTATTCATGCTAACTATAGTTTCTGGAGTCACTGATGAATTGCCCCAGGAAGCTACATGGTTTATCTAGAGTAGACCCCAAACTAGTTGCTAAATAAATGGTTGAACTGACTTCAGTTTGGTCTAGATTGAAACAATGTGAGAAAAAGCAGGGTGATTACTTCAAATATCTCAACAGAAGATAAATTTGGGACAGGTAACTTATCTGTCTTGTTCAACATTGTCAAGCCTGTGACTGGCATGGTTAATGCTTATATTCAGTTCTTATTTTTTTTTGAATGAGTGAAGGAAGAACATATGTATTCTCCACATTACATATATTTGGCTTTAAAATAAATAATATCAGTATGCCATAATATGGATGTTATAAAATTAGTGACACTTTAGAATTAAATGAGTTCTGATTCAGCAATTTCTATGCTTAGAGTGTTAATGTGCACATAATAAAGACTATGTGGTATTTGATAGATAAAGTAAAAAAAGTTTAAAACCAGAATTAAATGCCTTTCTTACTCTTTTCTCTACTTTGGAACAGAATATAAATAGCCCAACCCCCCTATTGTGGCTCCTATTTTCCCATTGTTTCCCCTGGTTAGATCATATCACTTAAAATGGTGATAGCAATTATGACAACAATAATGTAATAATGACATCTAGTATTTATCGAGCATTATTTTGCCATAGACATTGTGCTCAGTGTTTTAAATTTATTATTACATTTAATTCTTGAAACAAAGGCATGTGATAGAGCGTGTTAATATCACTTTTTTTTTTAAACAAAGGAACCCACAAGTCTTTCAGATAGTAAGCAATGAAGCCAAGCTTTCTGATTCCAGAGGCTGTCTTTTATCACTGCGTTCCCAAAATGCAAGGGAACTGCAGGGCAGAAGAGTACTTCCCTGTTGAAGACAAGCTGATTTCAAGTGCTGGCTGAAAGAGGAATGCAGGTTTTATCAAGTGCCTCTGATACTCATCTCTCCAATCCTAAGCAGACATAATTGAGATCTGTGACTTACTACTATGTTTCTCGGGAGTTTGGTCTGAACTTCAGGAAGAACCCAAATCTCCCATCCTCTTAGGTCCTTCTTGGCCTGGACTCTGAATAAGAATAAACAGATAAGTTAACAATTCTGCAGTGCAGTTCATGAAGTAGGAGTGGGTCTTCTCCAACAAAGAATTCCATGGAGGGCTTTTCGGAGAGTATCACTGAAATGCCAGAATCTCCTGCCAAGAGGCAGACAACTGCAAACTCTGCATAGTTGGCCGTGACTTTGTGTCACTCTACAGAGGCATTGAGAACAATGCCCAGAAGAGGCTGCATGCAGGCTGACAGTGGCTCTGCTTGTCCTTATCTGGCCTCGGACACTTTCCTGGATTGGATGCAATCTGTTGCTGGGGCTCCATAAGCAGTAGCTTTCTTGATAGTAGAGAGAAAATGAATCGAGCTTGCAATTCTCTGATCCCTGTGTAACTCCTCGCTGAGACGATGGGATGCTCATCCTTCAAAGTGACACCTCTGAAAGTCACGTTCTTCACTCACAGAAAATCTGCCTATCCAGAGGCAGCGAGAGGGTCTGTTTCAGTCTTAGCAGTCTTAGCAGACAGCACCATTTCCCAGGTGATGGAATGACATCCCGTTTATCGGGTGCAGTGGGACAGTTATAGGAACAGTTTGTATGACCCTGGTGTGACTCTACAGTACAAAGCTTGAGGAAAGTTCCTGGGACCAGAGAGTGACTGTAGCCTAAAGTCTGCCTCCCTCCCTTCAGGGGTCACCTTCCTCTACTGAATATGATGAAGGAGTTGTCAGCTCCAACTTGATTCCTACATGATTTTAACCATCTTCTTAGCACTACCCCTGTCTCTGCTGAAAACTACAGGACTGGGGGCTCCCATCCATGTAAATCTGCTCTTCAGTGCTGCTTGTTATCTTAGGGAAATTGCCATTTCCTTTACTGCTTTATCCCTAAACTTCCTATAGATTCCCTAAGGGAAGGCTTATGTGTGTTCAGACTTCTAGCAAAGGTTTCTGAGTAACAGGGAAAGTATAACAGAGCCTGGAACAGGATAACATTGGAAATGAAGAAGCAAGGATCTAATTAAGAAGAGTGCTATTCTTGAGTGTCTTGACCATTTGCCATGAAATGTTTTACTGGATTCCCACCTTGTTAAGAGGCCTCTCTCTTTTCTGCTCCTCACTTCCTGCATTAATCCGAACACCTGATTCACTATTCCTTTATTGTGCTTTGCAATTTATCCTTTCTCCACTCTAGTTCCTTGACCTGCTTCTGTGTGTCCTAAAGCTTCATTAAGGAACTCCAATAACAGAGAAGACCTTACATCTAGGCCTCTGCCTTTGCAAGCAACCAACAGGAACTTTGAAATTATGTTTTTTTTTCCTTCAACATGGTAAAGATCAAATTCTTTGAGTGAAACTTCTTACCTGTTGTAAAGAGAAGGAGACTAGTGGAAAAATAGATTAATTCCCTCCTTCTTCCCATTCCTTCCTGTTACCTAGAAGAAATCCCCAGAAATAAAACTTTATTCCTTACCCTACCTCTGAGATATAGTAAGATGTTGAATTTTTAAAATTCCTATCTCAATTTAGGACAGAAATAAATTTTATTGAGGATATTACCCACACTAATTCTGGAAAGAAATTCTGCCAGCCACCTGAGTGAGCTTGGAAGTAGATTCTTCCTGGTTGAGTCTCCAAATGAGAACACAGCCCAGCCCACACCTTGATTTCAGCCTTTGGACCTAAGCAGAAGACTCAGCTAGGCTATGCGTCCACCATAGACACAGTGAGATCATAATTGCAGGGCGTTTCAAACCACTATTTTTCCATAATTTGTTTTGCAGACTATAGATAACCAGTACAAGTATCTACCTCATGGAGTTGGAACTAAAGGAGCTAAAACATGTTAGAGTGTTCAGAATGGTGCAGGCATAAAGCAAGCACATGACAGATGTTATCTATTAAAATATTAAGTAATTTTACAAATTGATGCTCACAGTCAGTCAATAATATATATTGGGTGCTTACTACATGCCCACACGATCACTTTGTTCAAAGTCATTATAGTCTAGTAGGAAAATAACTTATTAAGTCTATGTATGAATACAGAGACCTTAACATTTGCTTGGGGTCAGGGAAAGGTTCATTGAGGAAGTGATGTTTAAGCAGCAATAAAAAGACCACATAGGAATTATCAGTGGGATGAAGTCTAGTCTAGATCAGCTCTACTTGACAGAATATTCTGTGATGATGTGAAAATTCTGTGTCAATTCTGTTGTCACATGTGTTGATTAGGTACTTCTAATGTAACCAGTACAACTGAATAATTAACTTTCACATTTCATTAATTATAATTCATCTATATTTAAAGAGCCCCAAAGGTGGCTAGTGACTGAAGTGTTGGACAGTGTAGGAAAGAGGGAAAACATGTGAAAGGGTTCTAGGGCTGGAGAAAATATGTTTTGTTTAAACAACTGAGATAAATCAGTATGACTGAAGCTGAGACTGTGCATATTTATAGCTCTGCTATTCAATCACACCGTAACCATACTAGTGAACGATTGCAAAGCACCTGTGCCAAGCACAATTCCAAGCGTCTTGCATGTGCAAACTTTTTTCCCCTCACTACAACTCCACAGACTTTCATTTCCTGCTTTTCCCAGATTCTCTACCTGTATTATAGAGTCACCATGGTGTGAAACTACCTTGCCCTTGGTGTCACAGCTATAGCTGATCTGGGCAGGATGAATCCAGAGTCTGTGCTTTAAATGTTTGCACAACATGGACTTTCATACAAGCAGAAAGGGATTGTAAAGTATTTGAGGTGCAGGGGACACTTTACCTCTCTATATAGGCCACTGTGTCTGTATATGGTGTAGAAGATTATTATCTAATGAAAATAAACATTGCAAAGCAATATGCAACCTCTTTTTTGAGAAAACATGCTGTCATGTGTGATTGTGTCCTCTGGAAAACCTTTGTTGTTTAATATATCCTTACCATGGTATTGAGGGAGAAGAGTTTTCCAACACTTCATACCTTTTAAGTTTTGCTATAATTTGTTCAACCACTTAATAATTGTTTCCATGGACTTTGGGAGTGTGTAGGTCACAGTTGTTATTCTTTTTTGTTTCATACTAGCTATAACAGAACTATCTCTGTACTAGATCTTAAAACTTTAATATCTGAAATTCTGAATTGCAAAGGTGAACAGTGGCTTCTTTGACATGTTGTGGGGAGCTTCTCTTTGGATGCATTGCATGATATATGTCATATGTTAGGAACTATGAAAAGAGGTGGCTGCTTCTGTTGTTAAACACTTTTATGAAACTCATATACCATCTTTTTTGAAGAGATGATTTAGTGTCAGTGTCTCTCAGGTGGAAAGGAAACTAAATGCAAAGCAGTTCCCAATTTGTTTTGAACATTTTAACTGAATTCCAAACCCAATGGATATTTGGAGATTATCCTACAACAGGGAGCGAGATTACATTTATTTATTTTTAATCCCATAGCTAAACATAACTCTACTGGTTGATTTGCATTTTAGTTAAAGGTGATTTCATGCATGATTAAAACCAAAATCCATTGAGGAAGAACAGATGCTACAATTACCTTTGGCTTGGCTTACTTGGATTCCTGAGAATAAGAAGTGCCTAAAAGAGTTATAGTTATAGGGCTTTGGTACATGAGTATTCAAGATTTGTCAATATCATCAAAAGTCAAGGAAGTGCTATCGTGGTTGCTAAATTTAGGAAATTTAGAAAAGCAGCTTAAATAGTAAGGAAACCTGAGGCTATAATTTGGAAGTTATTTTCATGCACTACTATTATTAACTATCACCTGGCTTGTTAGTTGGAGAAATTTCCCTTCTTCTTGCCTTTGCAATTTTAAGGTTTAAAATTTGTTGGAGCATATAATGAAGACCATCAAACACACAAATTTAGAAAGGAAAATTGGCATCACAATGGATAAGCCTAGAGAGACTAACAGGTAATAACTGAAATGGAACTGTTAGTATGTACATTGAGGTCTAGGAGAGAAAGAAACCAAGTTAATATTAACCTAATCTTCATCTCTGCCATCTCAACCCTAGCTATATGTTCCTGGAGAGAATCATAAATAATTAGAGAACATTTTGAAAATAACAACAATGAAGTCATATCCCAGAACAACTCAATCAGAATTCTAGAAGATAGAGGTTCAGTCAAAATAGGGCCCATTCAAAGAGTAAAAAAAAAAATTAGCATATTATTAAATAATATAGTTGATGATACAATTGAAATTTCCTTTCTTTGTCTTTCTCATCCCCAGACTCCAATCCAGCCTCCCCCACCTGTATTAGGCCCTTTACAATTTTAAAAGTTAAATTCTTAAAATGATGAAATTACTTCATTTAGAGAGGTTAGGTGTTAGAATGGCAATGATATTTTAAGAATAAGTTCATTCTGGTTTCAACTTTTGAGTGACCACCTCAAGGAATCTTATCAAATGAAGACTGTGGTAGTGAGACAGGAATAATATTTTACAGGTATTAAACTGGTATAGTTCAACACTTCCATCTTGAATTAATGGGCTTTTGTCACAATCATGTTGTATAACAAATCTCACAGGCTTACCACTGTCAGCATTTATTTCTCACACATCTATAGTCACATGAAGGGAGCTGGTTCACCTAGACTGGATGTTACTTCAATCTTCAGGTCTGGATTTGCTCCCTGTCTCTCATTCTGCTAGAATGAATGGGCCACATACTGCTGTTTGTCCCTCTCCTCTTTCTCTTCTTCTCATTCACCTCCTTTCCTTCTTCCAAGGGCTGACGTACAAGAAAGTATGCCCCATTACCCAAGCTCCTGCTTATATCAGGCTTTTGGCTAAAGCAAGTCGTCTGGCCAGGTCCAGAGTAAGGAGTGGGGAAGAACAGCCAGACTTTCATGTGTGGAACTGCATTATTATAGGGAAACAGCATGAATCCAGGAAGTAGTGAAAATTTTGGGCCAACAATTCAATCTATCACATCTTTAAAATCATATGTATTGCAATCTTTCACCTTTGAGTCAAATATATGATGCTTATTACCCAAAAGGCACCCACTTTTTAGCAAAAAAAAAATAATAAAATAAAATAAAAAAGTCTGGAAAACAATAATTTGTGGAGAGAGAAAAAGGATTTTTTAAAAAAGATTTTATTTGTTCTTTCAGTTATACATTAAAGTAGAATGTATTTTGACATATCATACATACATGGAGTATAACTTTCCATCCTTGTGGTTGTACATGATGTGGAGTTACACTGGTTGTGTATTCATATATGAACATGGGAAAGTTATGTCTGACTCATCATACTGTGAGAGAAAGGACTTTCTTAATTCCACTGACTTCCTTTTGACTAGGCCTGATGAATCTATATTGTAGTATTTTCCTGGAGAAGAGGTAAGATGGCTTCTCTGCTTGAATAAACTTGGCCATGAAATTTGCTGTTTCATAATCACTGGATACCACGTATGTGAAGTAAAGAAGTAAAATTAAAGCCCCCCCCCACCCCCCGTGCTTTTTTTCCAGCTCCAGGCATAGTGAGAACAAGGGAGAGGCAGAAGTTGTTGTTGTTTTTTTTTTAAGGCAAAATATGTGTTAGTTTAAAGAGGATGTGGTCAACATGGACTCTAGACAGATCAGAGAGGGCATTTGCTCATATTCAGGGATATCCTAATTGAGGACTAACTCCATGAAATTTTGTAGCATACAGATTTTTTTTTGCTCTCAATCTAGGTTAAGGAAGCAATTTTTGATTATATTTTCACTTCCTATATTTATTTGTATGTAGGACAAGATAGTATTGATTGTACCAACTTGTACATTCTGGCTCGGCTATGTTTCCCATTATGAATGAATCCATTAGCAATCCAGCTAATTCATCAATTGTGTTGTGAGTTTGTTTAAGGTGACTTCCTTCCCAAGGAACTTCTATCTTGGTGCACCAACAATTCAATTTCTAGGTTTGCAAATTTGGAAACTAAACTCTAAAATACAGGGAAGCACTGGGGGAATACTCTGTGAGGCCCCCAGACAACATACCCAGTGTCCTCCTCTGCACATTCTGAGCACATCCACAAACTTCAGTACTTCAATGATGTTTTGCTATTTTATTTAATATAAAAAGCATTAATGTTACTGTCTAACAGGCATAAGTTCAAAGCAACTTAGCTTTAGAAATGCTAGACACTGATGTCTAGATTTTAAAATATTATAGTGTATTTTGGCACAGATGAATCTCTAGAAAGAGAAGAATAGTAACTTCAACCTGAGAACAACAATCTATGTACCCATTTGAAGTGTGAATTCCTGGTAAAAGCACTGCCAGGTAACTCTCCAGGTGAGGCTTGGAATTCTCCAGTGATAAGGATTTTACTGCTTCTTGAGGCAGCACATTCTGCCCTACACAGCTGGGACCATTGGAATGGGCTCCTTAAATTAAGCAGAGCTCTCAAAACTGTTCTGCCCATATATCATGTCCCACTTTACTATGGTAATACTATTTTACATTTATTGAGTTCTTACTGCATTGCAGGCACCAAGCAGATTGCTTTAAATGCACATCTCATTCAATACTCATAATAATTCCAGGAAACATATCGTATATTTGCTCCCATTTTACAAGTGAGGAAACTGCTGAACTGTGAAGATCTGAAAATATTGCAAAAGATAAAATGACCTTTATCTTTCCCTCCCTCCCTCCCTCCTTCCCCTTTCCCCCTCCTTTCACCTCCCTCACTACCCCGCCCCATTTTCTCCTTCCTTTGAAAGATGTTCTCTTGGCAGAGAAAGAGGATAGGATTAGGAAGAGTCGGAACAATGTCTGTCATTCAGGTATAGGGAACAGGGAAGTCCAGAGATCAGAAACAACCAAGAGTACTGGTCAGCTTGGCTAAAGTGTGTGGCTGGACAGATGAAAGCTGACATCCTCAGGCCCATGTAGAGGTGAGAGTAGGGAACCCTGTTGTTCTTGTGGCAGCACTTGTGGGACTCCAAGGTCTCAAGCTTGACTGCTTAGACCCTGGGTAGAGCAGGTCGAGGTGGGAGGTTGAAGTTGTCCATCTCCGTAGAATGGAATGAGCGATCTCTTGGTCTCCCCAAATCAGGTTGTTAGTGACAAAGTCCAATTAGAATCTGGGTCCCTGAATTTTCTTACTGTTTCACAAAAAGATAATCTGGGTCCCCGACTTTTCTTACTGTTTCACAAAAAGATAAGACCCACAAACTCAGAATATTTTCTGGAAAAGTGCAATGCCAAATACTTTGCAAAGCTCCTTGGAATATAGGATTTGGCATTGGCTACTTTAAAGATTTTCCACACTAAAATTAGATTATGTTCTAAGGACATAAAATGTTGGGGCCTCAACTATCCATATGTCTTTGTTTAGGAGTGGATCACGGGGCTCATTTTCCAAGGAAAATCTTGTTTCTGCCTGAAACAAGTGATGGTAGGCCCTGCAGTGTAGGCCAGAGTGCTGGTTTGTCAATATTTGTAAGACATCAAAAATGTCTTTACCTGTGTTTCTCATTAAAGGAGGAAAATGGATCTTCCTTTAAGGAGTAACACAGAAAAGTCTCCATAGACTTTTCTGTACTAAGCACATTACATTAATTAATTAGCTAATGATGGAATTATCTCTTAAACACCTACTCTGTGCCTGTCATTGTCTCAGGCATTGGGAATGCAATGCTGAGCAAGAACAGACACAGGAGCTGTGCTGGTGGGGCTCACAGTTTAGAGAGGAAGACAGGCAGTAAAGAGGACTTTATTGAAGAAGTAGCTTCTAGGTTGGATGTGAAGGGAAAGTCCCAGACAAAGGCAGAGGGCAAAGGTTTGAGGAGGGTAGTCTAGAGAGAGGGTATAACATGTGTAAAAATCCAGAGGGTGAGAGAGCATGGCTCTTTCAGGGAGTCTCAAAGTTCATTTGGGATGCTAGAGTAGAGGGAACAGTCTCAGAGTTAAGGCTGGATATGTACCTGAGGGGATGAAAACATGCATTCAATGATGAGGGGAGTGGGTTTCATGCCAAGTGCCCTGTTGAGCCATTCAGGGGTTTTGAGCTTAGCTTTGTTTTAGAGAGAGCACATAGACTGCAGTCAGGAAAACAGTTTCTGATAGGGCAAAATATGCTAGAAGGCTGTGTGATAGTCCAGGCTGAAAGCAGGGTTATCTATCCTTGACTAGCAGCACTAAAGGAAAAAGACCTGCGGGGAACTACTATCTACAGGATTTGATGATATTTACCATTTATGCATTTGAGAGAATCAGTAGTTACAGAGATTTCCCTGGAGGATAGTTAGCCTGCTAATGTCCAAATTTTGGTTTTGGATTAGTGAAGAATGAACAGAAGATGCGTATTTGATGTGCACTGTCACTGTGATTGTGCTGAACAGTGGTTTAACATTGTCCCACCAGGTACTAGGTTTTTGTACCTTTCTACATTGCAAAGGATCCTCTCAGAAACTTGCCTGGGAAAAACTTGTTCTCAATGTTCACATCAGGAATAACTTGTGCTTCTCTGACTTTATTTTGAGGCTCTAACCATGGTAAGTGTGTTAGAAACCACAGGTTCCTCTCTGGTTGGTGTCTAGGAATCCTCAAACCAAATTATTTCTGCTTCCAGAAAAAATATTGGTCCTCATGGCATTTGGTGACCTCATTCTGATTTCATTTTCTGATTGCTATTTTCATATTTTAAATTTTACTTTCTTCCAAGTTTCTTACTTGCTTATTATTATTGTTTTAAATCTTTCAAGAAGTCTCTCTGTAAACCACTTTAATTCTTTTTGGAATGAGTTTGAGAATAAATAATTATAGTAATATTAAAAGAACTTCTTGGATCTTTGGACCAGTGAATAATGGAGTAGATAATATTAGATAAATGTATACTCTTTCATTATAAATTGAACATTTAGATGAAAGGTTTTTTTTTTTTTGATTCAAGGAATTCTTCTTCATTTACTAATCAAAAACTTTCATTTCTTAGCTCTTTCTCCTCTGGGTTGCAATTTCATCACCATCAACTTCTTCTTTTCTATTTAAACTGAATAGAAAGCAGTGTTTTCTGGTTTTGAAGAAAACTTATTTTCACCTAGCACTTCTATAATTTTGGGTATGGCAGAATCTTTGAGTATTTGGTTGCAAATAGACATTTTAAAAATACAAACGTGGTTATATTTGGTTAGTCTTTTTCTGAGTCACAGAAATAATTCCCTCCCTCTCTCCCTTTCTTCAACGGCCACGTTCTGCATTATACACAAGAATTATGGATTTAAAAGATTTATTTGTGTCTCTATGAAGCTAGAAATATAGTTGGAGAGAGAAGTCAATCAGCTCTTTGCTATAAATTGTGACAAATGCTCCATAGGGGGTACACACAGCGAATGTCCTAACTTCCCAGGTCTCCACTTTTTACCATCGTTGAGGGAACAGCCCTGCTGAGTAAAACTCACTGCAATTCTTTGTTCTGTATCTGATTGTACCAACATTATGCATCCAAGCCTGTGTGGGTGTTTGACTTTTTACTCCCCATTTTGAAGTCAGAAGGTTTGGAACTACATGCCATGCAAAAGCCTGCAGTTTCTATTCAGACCAAATCTCATTGTCACAGGTAACCTTTTAATACTAGATTTTGTTTAATGAAGTTAAGCCTCAGTTAACCCATGATTGGAAGATGACATTGCTAGTCTGGAGTCAAGGAATTTTTTTTTAAAGGTCACATTCTGCTGAAAGGATATTTTTGTCAAGTTTCTGCTCACCTTGCTTAACACTGGCATTAAGTTACATTGGTTAGATGTGGTAGAATCCAGAATTGCTTATTATTATTGTTTTAAATCTTTAAATAAGCAAATCCAGAATTCTTTGTAGCAATCCATTCAGGAAGCCGAATCTATGGATCCATCTTGGACAGTCTTATATCTTATTTTGATCAATAGAAAACGGCAGAAAGAATAGAGTATAAGTTTTGAGTCTAAACCTTCAAAGTGTTTGCATACCTGACTCAGTCTTAAAGTTTTGCTCCTGTCATGAACAAGTCTGGATTAGCCTGCTGTATTATGAGATAATCTGGCCCAGTAGACCAGTAAGAAAGACCAGCCTGGACTAATTAGTTCTCAGATGATCTACTTGCTGACCACAAATGTGTAAATGAGTCCAGCCAAGCCAGGCCAGGCCAGTAGAGCCACCCAGATGACCAATAGATCATGAAGAGTAATAAACTCTTGTTGTTTTAAGCTACTAAAGTTTGGATTTATTTGGTTTTCATTAAAAGCTACGTAGTAGAAATGTAATTTTGACACTACTGCAATAGTAAGCAAAGTCCTAGTGGAATTCTGAGCAGAGTAGGATAAAGGGAGAGAATTAGAGAAAAAGGAAGCAGAATGATATGTATTCATCACCTTCTGAATGCCCTGTGGATTTCTTCACCTAAGTCAATAAAAAAAAGTCTCTTGAATATTATAGTAGAGGATTAAGAAGATTCAAAAACCTCCTAATTATGAGTCCCCAAAGATTTGTCAAATTGAGCCCATATTATTTTATGACAGGGAATGTTGAAAGTATAAATCTCATATAATATTTAATTAATTAAATTTAATTTGTATAATATAATATTTAATTTAATTAATATAATATTTAATTAATTAAAATAATTTAATTTATTTAAGTATCAACCTCATAAAATATTTAGTTCCATTCATTTATTTATATCTAAAGAAACCATATGTATATATGTGTACGTGTGTGTGTGTGTGTGAGTGCGTGTGTGTGCGTGTGTGTGTATTTTTCTTTTTTACTTTCTTTCTTTTTTTATTATTGGTTGTTCAAAACATTACAAAGCTCTTGACATATCATATTTCATACATTTGATTCAAGTGGGTTATGAACTCCCATTTTTATCCTGTATACAGATTGCAGAATCACATCGGTTACACATCCACATTTTTACATATTGCCATACTAGTGACTGTTGTATTCTGCTACCTTTCCTATCCTCTGCTATCCCCCCTCCCCTCCCTTCCCATCTTCTCTCTCTACCCCATCTACTGTAATTCATTTCTCTCCCTTTTTTCCCTTTCTCCTCACATCCTCTTATATGTAATTTTATATAACAATGAGGGTCTCCTTCCATTTGTGTGTGTATTTTTCTGATGTTGCTCCTCACTTTCAAAAGATGAGGGCTAACAGTTCAACTTGAGTAGATTCCAATGGAGGAGTAAGCAGGTATCAATTGCACCAGAATTATAGCTTACACAGACTGTGGAAAGTAGATATCTTCTTGGATTTTGATTTACTTTAGCAGAGTTCTTGATGGACATCTCTTCTGTACACTTAGTCCAAGTTTTCATCAGAGAAAGAGAGGAAAGAAAGAAGAGAAACACATAATCTGATTGGGAAGAGTGGAAGGGTAGATTTGATCTGATTGTGATAAGGAGCTGTCAGAAAGCTACATAGGAGCTGGCATTATGCAGTGTCAGGGAAAGGATGACCCAATAAAATGAGAAGAGCTGCCACAGGTTCATGGAAGGGCTTCTTCTGAACCATCAACTTAGGTTCTGTACCCTGGGTTTCTTCATTTATAAACTTTCACTGGGAAAATTATTACCTTCCTGGTCTTGAGATAAGTCAGCCTTTCTTGAGTGTCTGCATCTTTCTTCTACTTGGAGAAAGGGGTCCAAGGCTGCTGATGAAAGCTTGCAATGATTTCTTTGGTCCTTTATTGGCTGAATTTCTTAAATGTATCAGGTACTCCAAGAAGCTCTGGTCATATCACGTTGAACAAAATGGAGCTCCTCCCTTGGAGCAACTTAAGCATGCATCATAGAAAAGACCATCCAGCAAGCAAAGAGCTCTGTTGGAACAAATACCTGGCTCCTCCAAAAGAGGGGACAGGGTCATCAGAGAAGGCTTCTTTAGAAATATCTGAAAATGAGAGGCACTCAGCAGATGAAGGAACATTTGCCCAAGTAAGAACTATCCAGGTGTGGATATCCTTATCACTCATTCTACTTACTGTGTAGAACCAAATACTATTTGTGTCTAGACAACTGTATAGCTAGAGCACTTTATTAGTTTTAAGAATCAAAAGACTTTAGGACTACTTTGAGATTTCACAAAACTTTTTATGTACTCGTTGTCATGGAGCCCTGTTTTATTATTTATGAGAACATGGAGAGACAGAAGAATTAGAGACCTTTAGTCAGACTTCATCACATTCACTGGAAGGGAGATAATTGCAATTACTGAAGAGATTAATGTGCAGGCAGGCGGCACGCTGCAGCACAGTGCACATAAAACCAGCCACACCGGAGAATAAAAAGAGCTGAGGAAGGGCCTTAGGGCTTGTCATGGGTGTATGTGTTCATCCTAATAGCTAAATGATCTTTCAGAACATTTGGAAAATGCAAGATTACCATTAATCCTATACTCTTATGATCACTCATTTACTTTTGACTATCTTAATCTTTGTAAATCAAATATGTAATTGTGGATGTCCATATATGATCTGGAGTTGTACTTTTTTTAACCACTTAATACCATAACCTGGGATTTTCCTCATTGCTTCATAATCTTTATAATTATAATTATAATTCCTATGAATAGTCTATTCAATGGATACATTGTTATTTACTGAACCATTTCCCTATTTCTTGGATAACTGGATTGACTCCATTATTTTATTGTTATCAATAATGATGAATGCCCTCGGTGAACTAGTGGTGAAAATAAGTACTGCTTTTGGCTTTTTTTTTTATATGCCTTGGCATTCAGAAGAGGTCTTTGGTTTCCTCAAGGTCCAACTCCAGAGTCTGCTAGACTTCAATGTGATCTGCCTTCCCTAGGACAATGCTATGGGAGAGCATAAATTTGAACCAACCAAGTTCTCAAGTTCTATCATGGCTTTATGAATGATAGAAGAAAACCAAACCCATAATTTCAACAATGGGAATATTCAACTGAATGTTTATACAGCTTCTACTACCGTCACAGACACTGGAAACTGTGGGCACAACCACTGTCTCAGCTGCTGCTATCCATTGCTCACATGGCCCCTGATTTCTCCACTTGGTTTCTAATTCAGAATTTGGGTGGCTGATGTGATTGGTGGATCTGGGACATGTCCCAGTTATCAAGTTGAGAGACTTGGAAATTAGCATTTAATATAATTTTAAAATTTGTTTTAATTAGTTATATATGACAGTAGAATGTACTTTGATACATCATATATAATGGAGTATAATTTCTCATTCTTCTGATTATACATGATGTAGAATTCCACTGGTCATATAGTTATATGTGTATATAAGATAATAATCTCTGATTCATTCAGAAATTAGCATCTTAATGTGGGTTCTGCATAAACTAGAGCTTGAGACAGAGGCAGAGGCTTATGTACCATTTTATATATTTATGAGAACAGATCACTGAGCCAACGATAAATTTAGCATTCAGACTGACCAGTCTGACTGTTCACTTGATCTTGTGGGCAAGAAGCTGTGTGAGTGACAGCTTAGGGTAGTACATTCAAATAGAGCTACTATCTACCATTATCACAGGTTTGCCCAGTGTTATGTCTGTTTCCCACACTTTCAAGTTACACAAGCTTAAGCCAAGCAGGTATACTTTTATGTCTCAGCATCAGCCGAGAAGCCCCGGAGGTAGGAGGCTAAAGGTTCAAGACACTGGCAAGAGGTGAGATGCTCTCAGGATGCATTTGTTTGAAGTCGATGGGAATCCACACAGAGTTCGTTGTTCCAAAGATGAGGTAAGGGAAAATGAAAAGAGTTTGCTACAACCATTTTAGCTCCTCACTTGAGAGGGATGCTCTCTCTGGAACATTAGTGATCTTCTTTAGTATCAGCTGGATATCTAAAAAAGAAAAGATAAATGTCCAGCTTACTGCTTCTGTATGGTCTCAGGGTATTTGAACAGCAAATTCTGTTGATGAGTATTACAGATGTTGAAAATAATGATAAATAAAACTTTGTAAATATTATCTTCTGAAAATTAAAAGTTCTTGAAACAAAAGGCAAAGTCATGTCTGAGATTGCTTTTGGCAACAGTTATCATTCAAGATGTGGATGTATTGAGCATATTTTCTGGTCTCTCTATCCTATTGATTCATTCTAATGAATTTTATATGTTCTATTCTCTCTAATTTCTGTTCCATTCATAGTGTTTCTTTCCAACAATTTATTTTGTCTTCAGGATGGCTTATGGATAAATTGTTTTAGGAACTGGTGATACTTAATCATATATAATATGTTTTTGGAAAACAAAGGATAAAGAGAATAGGATTTCAAAGTTAAATGTAGTGTGTATGGAAGGAATTCAAACTCCTTTTGATTTTTTTTCAGTAACTTTATTTTTTTCTGTATCAAAGTCATCTTGAATATTGATGGTCATGATGCCAGAGGAAAAGAGAGAACTCAGAGTGTCTTCTATCAGCTCTGGCTGGATGACAATTGTTCCTTTTTGTTCACCACTGGAATTAGTCACAAAGCCTCCAACAACCACAAGGGGGCAGGAATTGCAGTTGTGTACTAAACTTAAAATGTGGGAAGACTTAATATTTGGCAAATAGTACTAATGACTACCCCAACAGGTTTAGCACTTTTTAGCAGTTACTGTTACATAAAACCTTATGTGATAAATAATATGCAGCAGGTTTGAGATTGTGGCATGTCTAGCATTTTTTAGACATTTAAATTACAGAAGGCTTATTTGTAAAATGAGTATGTAGCAGGTTGGAATACATAAACAGCAACAACACAGCTGTTCAGAAAAGGTTTTTTAAAAATCTTTATTTGCTTTAGATTACTGTAAATCTTACTCTGAGTTCCCATTTCCAATAAATACAGTGGGAAATGCAATCTCAGTATTATAGGGGTTCCTGTGTTGCAAGGTTATGCAATCAGGGGAGATCTTGAGCTAAAATCAAACCTAAGGCAGATGCTCCTGAGTCTTCAGTCCACTGGGCACCATTGAGTCGAATATTAATCAAGTCTATATATGATCCCTCTGGGGCGGGTGGCTTAGCTGCTCTGGATAAGCTGGGGCAAACCAGACTTACTGCTGAAGGTGGGAAGCCCAGGGGTCTAGCCTCCAGTAGATCACCACACAGTGATCCCTCTGAGACTGTTGCACTTCCCTAGGATAAAGTCACCCAGCAGGACTTGGGTTCTGCCCACAACTGGGGACCACCAGTCTTTATCTCCCTCCCATTATGAAGCAACTCTTCCTGTCCTCATTGTTCCTCCAGGAAGAACTGCTGACAAGGAGCAGCTCCTCTTCATGGAGTCTCACCCGTCCCACTGGCACGTAAGACCTGCCTCCTGTGATTATTTTCATTGTTGAAAGGATTACAAGAGATCTGGAAAGAACGGCCACTGAGAAATTCCCAACAATTTGAATGAAATGTTCAAGTGTGAATTAACTTTAGCAATAAATAATGGACAGAACTGGGGTGGGGTTGGGAGAAGGAAATTGATCATCGTGTGCATCTACACTGGACTGACTTTGGTAAGCTATTTTTATACATTATCTCACTTAACCATCACAGCGATACTTACAGGTTGAGTGTATGAGCTCATTTTACAGAGGAGAAAACCAAAGCTCAGAAGGTTCTTTGTTGGCATAGAATAAAATAATAGTGTTTATGACACTTACATGTGACGGTCACTGCTGTCTGCTCATTATGAATAAAAATGATTTAATATTCACAATAGTTCCATAAAAAGTACAATATCTTTCTTATTTTTATTTTAAAGATGAAAACATTGAGTTGTAGATAGTTCAAGAGACTTACCAGAGGTAACCAGTTAGAAAATGGTGATGTCAGACATGATCCCTGGGAATCTGGCTCCAAAGTCCTTGCTCCAAACCACTGTGCTATTCTGCTGAGGGGAAAAATGGGGGAGATGGAGAGGGAGAAACACAAAGAAACAGAGAAATATAGAAAGAAATAGAGACAGACACAGAGAGAGCTGGAAAGAGAGAGAGAGAGAGAGAGAGAGAGAGAGAGAGAGAGAGAGAGAGAGAGAAGCCACGAGCAAATTCTAAAATTTAATGTTTGTTGAAATTACTTAAAACACTTCAAAGCATTTAATGCATTTCCATAGAGTCAAGCCTCATAAGACAGCCCTGGGGTGGAGCCTGGCATCTGAAGTCAATGAAGAATGGACTTTGCCCTAATTAACCAGACAGACACCCATAGTGCTGGGCTCCCAACCCCTTTCAGCTGAATGGTAAGTTAACAGTGCCTGCCATCGCCTAAGACTGGAATACAAAGTGAACATTCCCAATGGAACAGATGACAAGTTGATAGATGCTCAAAACAGCTTTCCTGAAAATGGAATATTAAGACCTTATTTTTTTCCTTCCCAGGAGCCATTTCTTAGCACCGGTTTGGCTAGAACATTAACATTTTCAACATTAACAATGTATAAAATACTTGGGGTCAACTCTTTGTGAACAAAGCTGATGATTTTACAAGGCAAAATTTGCCCTCAAATAGAAAAGCTTAAACTTGCTTGGCTTTCCAAGCAGCCAAATTTCTTTTAGCCTGAGGAGGTAGGTCCACTATATTAACTTCTCAAAAGAGGAAAGTCATTCCCCTTCCTGTCAGCTTCTTTCATCTGTAACTTCCAATAGGGAGCCTGAAAGATACTATGTTCTGCCATGGGAAGAGGACTTAAACTAAGATTTTCTGATACCCAGAATAACAGTATGGAAGACAAGACTCCATGAATTTTATTTTACTAGCCCTTTTAAAAATGTAAAGTTTAATGTGGTATTTTAAAATGATTTTGTGACAGATTGCTTATCTAAATAGAATTTATACCCAGTGATGATACTTGGTTTTTAATATTATTACTTTGAATGGTTATTTTAGTGTCAGACACAAGTACTGTAGATGCCCATCACATGAACTATATTACAAATGACTTGCCTTTTAAAAATATCGAATCCGACTTGATCAGATGATCAAAATAAATAATGGTCCACATTTCAAAACTCATATTTAACCACAGACAAATATCATTAGCTTAATGCATTAAAGACATTCCTTAAAAATTGCACACAACTGAAATTCTGTGAATGATTTGTAATGACTAGGGTCTGTGTGAAGGCTACCAAGATGAACCCTTTTGTGAATCAAACGGCTATTTCCAATTTTTGTTTGCTAAATTATATCCTTTCTTCATTTTTTCAAATATACAATTCACATTTTATAAACTTGAACTTTTGTATTTGGATTTGTGAAAATGGGTAGACTGAGCATCTAAGCATATAGAAATATTTTAAAATTCTCCTCTCCTCAAAATAACTTCTATAATTTAAAAATGATGTGTAAAAATAACAGTTGAGAGGTTAAGGCCTTCTATCATATATGCCATGAGTGCTTATCGATACAAGAAATTTACCTTTTACTGAGGATCAATTTATGATTGTAGGATTTGAGTTTCCTCCATAAAAAGTGTCCTACATTATAGCAACTGCTTATATTTATCATTTACATTTATCCTGTTTCAGATGATGACAAAAACATTTGTAAAATGCTCTGCTATTCAAATTTTATTTCCAGCTCAGTCTGTGTATGTGTATATATTTCTTAGAAAACATTAATACTTGGGGGTATAATATATATTTTAATTGATTTTATTTTTTAAATACATGACAGCAGAATGCATTACAATTCTTATTACACATATACAGCACAATTTTTCATATCTCTTTTGTAGACAAAGTATATTCACACCAATTCATGTCTTCAAATATATACTTTGGATAATGATGTCCATCACGTTCCATCATCATTGCTAACCCTTTGCCCTCTCTCTTTCCCTCCCATCCCTCTGCCCTATCTAGAATTCTTCTATTCCTCCCATGCTCCCCCTCCCTACCCCACTATGAGTCAGACTCCTTATATTAGAGAAAACATTCGGCATTTGTTTTTTTGAGATTGGCTAACTTCACTTAGCATTATCTTCTGCAACTGCATCCATTTACCTGCAAATGCCATGATTTTATTCTCTTTTATTGCTGAGGGTGGTAATAATATTTATATGATTTAAATATATGCTGAATTTGCTGATTGTATGAAAGATCAGGCCTAGTTAAACACATTTCTATGTACTTCTCCGGAATTTTCTGAAAACAAATCAAAACTAGGAAGAAGATAACAATTTAACACAAAAGTGTAATTTAGAATTTAAATACATCAGCCAGGCCATCCCAGCAACTCAGGAGACTGAGACAGGAGGATCATGAATTCGAGACCAGCCTTAGCAACTCTGTGAGACCCTCAGCAACTCAGTGAAAGCCTGTCTCAAAATAAAAAATAAATAAATAAAAAAGCTCAGGGTTAAAGTGCTGTTGAGTTCTATCCCAGTAGGCACTCCACAAAAAAAAGGCAATAAAAGAATTTAAGTATATTAATTGTGGCAAGGTAAGTTGTAAATATGAATGGGACAAAACCACTTGCATTTAAGCTCTGCATATTCATATTCTTGCTACATTACAAGGTTTTTGCTTGAATTATTTCCTAATTTATCTCTTACTGAATGCATACATAGCTATATATTATGATGAATATGGGAAAATTATGTTTTAAAGTGACTTTAAACAAAAGAGACATTTGAAATTAATGCAACCAACATATTTCCTCTGTGCAATATATACATTTTATATAAGGTTTGCTATAGAAATAATAAAACTAACAAAATTATGATAAAAATTACTTTGGGTGGAGGTGTAAATGTATAATCTTTTCATTTTTGCTTTAAATATTTGGCTGCTACCATTGCACTAGGGTCGTATTTTCCCCTTTGTTCCTTTGAACTTTAAGTTTCTTCTACCCTTCTTTCCTAACCCAGAAAGCATGTGTAGGAGGAAATCGGTTTCTTCATGAACTTTTCTTCCAGCCACAATCATGCAGATTCACTTTGTTCTCAAAATGCTGTGCTAGGCTTTGTGTCTGGATAAAAACACTCAAGACTTTGTGAAAATTAATACTTCATGTTCGCATGTTTAAACCTAATTCACCTTTTAAAAATCTTGCATATTTATTTCCTCCTAGGGGCCCACACACAATGGGGAAATTGCTTGGAGACAGAGTGGACAGGTTCTTTAGACATTTCTGAGAGATGTCCTGGATTTGACTTTTTTTTTTCTATCTTAAGCTTTAGAAATATGAAAATCGGCAGGAACATCTTAAAGTGACTCTACATGGAAGGTGGACATAGTGACTTTTAAACTGATGAACTGCGCGCGCGCGCGCGCGCACGCGCACACACACACACACACACACACACACACCTGTTCCACACCTACCACTAATACACATGCACCCTTTCCTTTATGAGAGGAAAATTTTGAAGATTTATCTATTTTCAGGAAGCTGTGCCTGCAAAGTATGAATAGAGGAAGCATCACTGAGTTGCTGCACCTGATGGGCAATGTTCCCCAGGATCACACAGCTCTGAGTACATTCTGCTCAGAAGGAAAGTCTCTAGATTGTAGCTAAAACTTTCATTCATCCAGATATTTACAGTTTGAAGGGCCTCTCTTCTGATGTTTTTGGCGATAAAGGAGAAAATCATTTCTCCACAGAGCATTTGGATTTGGCAAAACAAACATGATGTGCACAGCTACGGCTCCCAAGCCTTTGATATTTTCACTAGGATGATGGAGTGTCCGCATGGATTGTCAGGCTTGGAGGTTTGAACTCTTAAAAATCTTTATGTCCACAAAACCTGGGTAACCACGCCACATACCACCTGCCGGGGAGTCATTCTTTTTTTTTATTTCTTAAAAAAATAAAAATAAAAAGACTCTTGGTGGTCCAGGCAAATCGCCAGAATTGACTAATGCCTAAGAACACTTGCATATCAGCAGACCCAAGGTGGTGTAGACTCCAAGAATGGATCAAGGCGGGGGCCACCCCAAGCGATAGTGCACATCTCTCCATCTAAAAGCCCTTAGATCCCCTTGGATTTCTCCTACCCCCAACCCTCGCCCCGCGCCTCTGGCCACCCTTTAACCTTCTCCTCTCACGCCCCCAGATCAAACATCTTTTCCCTCAGTGGAGTTGGGGGTGTCTACTCTTTGGAGAAGGGACGCCCAAGGGTTAATGATGAGAGTCAGCGGCCAGGTGGGGCGTCCACACCGGTCCCTGACCCCGGTGGGCGTCGGAGGTGAGGGGGCGCTGTTCGGGCAGCAGCGAGCCGGGTGACGGGCGGGAGAGCTGCCAGGGTGACGAGAGGCCGGCCCGAGTGGGGGCCGCTCCGCTGCAGCCGCCGCCGCCGCGGCTGTGATGCGAAGCCGGTGCTGCGCCGGGCGGTGGAGTCAGAGCCGGGGCGCGGGAGCTCGAGCTGCAACATCAGCACCAGCGGCGGCGGCGGCGGCACCTGCACCAGCTCTCGGGCCCAACTCTGCGCTCTCCGCCCCGCCGCGCCCGGAGCCGCCGCCCCGCGCCCTCTATGGACGTCAAAGCGGCCCCCAACGGGGTGGCCACCATCGAGGACCGCATCCTGCGGATCACCGGCTACTATGGCTATTACCCGGGTTACTCCAGTCAGAAAAGTAAGACGCCGTGGGGCCGCCCTGCGCGAGGCGCGGATGGGAGGTGGGCGCTCATGGGTGCCACCAGGGTGCGAGAGGGCGGGGGGTCCGGACACCTGCAGCCCTTGCCTGTGCTGTCACCGCCACCCTCCTGGCCTCGGGGACCACTGACACAAAAAGTATATCTGCTGTCCTCGGTGCTGAACCTTGTGGAGCGACGGGGCTCTGGCGGGTTGCGCCCAGGAGTTTGGGAACAGTCGCAGTCTTGGGGGCGGAGGTGCAGAGAGGATCTGGCAAGCTCTCTCGACCGCCGTTGGCCCGCTCGCCCCGGGCTGATTTACGCCTGGAGGAGGCTAACATGGCTGTTCAATTAGCGTCCGGTCAACCCTAGGGCTACACTCTCTGAAAGGCCCTACTGGGTGCCAGGGTGCGCACGGGGCGCTGGGGACGCAGACTGTGGAGAGACTTGGGGGTGGAGCTGGCGGGGGCGATCGACCCAGACGTGGGTCCCCCCGCCAGCTGGGTCAGCTTGCCCACTCTGGGCTGTTGAGATGTTGCCAGCGCGGGAATTAATACCTATAAAACGTTTGGGGGGAGGTTCTGAACTCTGGATAAATCTAAGAGCTTGCTCAGGTCCCCGAGTCCTGAAGCTTTGAGAGAGGGACCCATCCATGCAAACGGCAGAGGGTGGGTGAGAGAGGAAGGCACGACACGGCCACCCGCCCCCGCCGCACGTCGCGGCCACCTCTGAGCCCTAGGAGGCTGTGCTGTTCTGTTCTGTACCAGCTTTCTTCCGGTTAAGTGAGGCCATGCGGCGCTGATGCTTTCACATTTCAGGAGTTTTTTGTGTGTAGGGGATGCTATGAGGGGTTCACTTTTCGCAGTCCCCTTCCCCCAGCATAAAAACCCACTGGCTGTATTTGCTGGGATTAGTTCTACCAGGCACCGAAATGAAGCTCTTTCTCCTCTCAACTGGGGGAGTAGCTACGGTTTAATTTTCATGCAGGTGGGATTTCGCTTTTTCTTTATCAATGCGTTTCTGTCGCAATAGGTGGATCTTAATTGATGTTTTTACTGTTATTTTTAACCAGAAGCCTGGGAAGCTCCCAGACGCATTTCTGATTGGTATTTTTCTGTGACATTTTGGTGTGGCATCAACATTACATGTTCCGTGAAACTGTGGACTCACGCAAATCCTGACAGATAGAGGAGAAAACACTTTATTTTTCATGTAACTTTCTATGCTTGCTCTTGAATAATAACTCAAGAGCTTTATTCCACGGGCCATTCTCACACAGCTATTTTCTAGTTTAATATTTCATTTGGTTTCAGGAAAGGCCTATCTGCTTTGGATGGTTTCTGTCTAGCTGTTTTTAGCAGTAGAGGCTTACATTATTCATTTTCCATACAAAAGTAATTATATAGTGCTAGAATTTTCTGGAAAGAAAATAACATGCTGTGGAAAGCTCTTTGAAGTCTTTGTACTATAGCCTCAAAATTTTCTTCTCCTCCCCCCCCCATTGGCAAAGGGTATCTTCTTTAACCCTAGAAATTTAATTGAAAATATTGATATATCTTGTGGAAATTACCTGAATTTCACCTTTGAATATTTTAATTAGGAACTATCAAAATTTGGTCACCAGTGAATGTAGAATCTGTCCATAAAATTACAAGACTTAGGGTGGTTTATTATTAAAATTTTTATGACAATGGGACTTTAGTCAACGAAGAACAAACCAGAAAGAATGCTGGAAAAGTGACATTTTAGATAAGGACATGTTCATATTATATTTTTGTACTTGCTCAAATAGCTGCACATGTTTCATTTGCAATACAATAACAGGACATAAAAGGAAAGAACATTGACCAAGGCTGTAACTGGAAGCTAAAAGGAATAAAGATGCACTTGGCACGGTTATTTGTGATGTACACTTGTAAATTCAGGCCACAGAGTTCGAACAGTGAAGGCAGAGAAGAATCTCACAAGAACAGGGAATTAAGGGATAGTCAAATAATTCTCAGGACATTCATGCTTTCAGAGGCAGAGAGAGAAAGATTGCCATTTTACACAGCGAGAGACTGGGAGAGGAGAGAGTTGGAAGAGGGCCAGGCAACCAAGCACCATGAAATAATCCTGCCCTTAATGCAGGCTTCAACTAGTAAACAAACACATTGAAGCAAACCAGTGCAATATGGTCAATTGATTTAGCTGTTACCAGGAATGAGCAACAGCTTGGAGAAGGTCTGGAGCAATATATTCAGGAAAAAGCTAGAGTGGCAGATATATACTATGTGAAGGCAAGGTGACATTTCCACTTCCTGACTGATCACATATGAGATCTTCAGGAGGGATGATCACTTTCTGTTTTGGAGGTAGGTGGGGAATCATGTCTGAGATGCATTGGAGACTAGCCCCATGTTAATGTATCTTGCTTCCAAGCTTGTACATTGTCCAGAACAAACTATAGTCATCAGGCTGAAGAATAAAGAAATGAAATAGGATTCAGAGACATGGAGAAAATTTTATGGGCTACACAGCCACTTTTTAAATATTCTGTTCAACTTAGCAAGCATTCAATTGAGCATGAGTATAGATATAAGAAAAAGGATGCAAAGATGATCAAGGCATAGTGACTGGCCTTGAGTTACTTGTGGTCTAGAAGAAAATAGATTAATTTGCTCATCATGTATTAATTGAGCACCTCCTATATGCCAGGAATATATCAATGAACAAATCATATGAAAGTATTTTCCTTTTTGGAGTTCAAACTCTAGTGAAAAGAAACAAGATGATAAACAAAGTTTTATTTTCAAGGTGATACATGATATTTTTAAAAATTGCAACAAAATAGACAGGATAAAAATTCTGGGTGTTAGATATTGTCACAATTTTAAATAGGGTGTCAGGTAAGACCTCATGGAGGAAGTAATATTTGAGCCAAGAAAGACCTGAAGGATGTGAGGGTGTTAGTCATGTGGATGTCAGAAGGAAGGTATTCTAGGTAGTGGGATCAGCCAGTGCCAAGCTCTGAGTTATAGTGTACCTGGCACACCAAAGAAAGAACAAGGAAGTCTGCATGGCGAAGCAGAATGAACAACAGGGAAAGTGACTGGAGGTGAGGTTATTGAGGATACAGGGACTTGGATAAAGTCAGGCCTTATAGTTTATCTTAAGTCATTTGGCTTATACTCTGAAAGCAATTGGAGCTTTGCAGGGTTTTGAAAGAAGAGTATTATGACTTCAATTAATTTTCTAAGGGATCAGCCTGACTGCTCTATTGTACCAGGGGTGGAAATGCCTTGTTAGAATGCTACTGCAATAACCTGGGTGAGAGAAGTTGTGGCATGAGCTTGAGTGATAGCAGTAGAGGTGGTGATAGGTGGTCAGATTCTGTATGTATTTGAACTTAGAGTCAATAGGGTTCCTTGATGAACTGGATATGGTATTGGCAAGAAAGAGGAATAAAAATTGACTCCAGTTTTCTGGTTTGACCAAGTTTGAATTGCTGTTGGCAAAAGTATGGAAGGCTTCAAGGTAGAGAAGTTTGGGAGCAGGGGGCAGAGGAAAAGGATATTGTAGAAATGTTAAATGTATTGGAGATGTAAGCTTGGCGCTTGGAGATGTCCAACTGGAGATATAGATTAGGAATCTGCCAACATTTGGATGGTACTTAAGGCTGGATGAAATCACCAAGGAACAAATATGTATAGCAAAGAGAAGAGAACAAGGACTGAACCCTGGGACACTTGACATTAAAAGGTTGGGAAGAAGAGGAGAAACCATTGACAGAGACTAAGAAGGATCTCCCAGGTAGGTAGGGGGAAAACCATGAGTGAAGAAAAGGGATTAGCTGAGTCCAGTGGTGTTTAAAAGTCAAGTACAATAAAGTCTGATAACTGATCTTGAGTTTGGAAGTCGAGGGTCGTTGATGATCTTGACAGGAACATTGGCAAGAGCAGGTAAGATGGGAAGACATGGATTAGAATGTATATAAGAGATAATTGGGGGAGAAATTGAAAACTGAGTATAGATGACTCTTCAAGGATTTTTAAGCAAAATGTGCACAGGGGGAGAGAAGAAATGAAGGTAGTAGGGCTAAGAAAATTTTTTTCTCTAAAAGTTGGGAGAAATAACAATGTTTGCATGTAAAGGAGAATGATTCAATAGAGAATTAAAATTAATGATGTTGGAGAGATAGGATATAGAATCTAGTGCATAAGAGAAGGGGCATCACTTTAGATAGGCCAAAGTGTGTGGAGCAGGCCCTGTAAGGTGAGTAACTGAGATGGGGAAGTCTGTTGAGGGTCTCTTCTGGTTGTTTTAGCTTCCTCCAAATAGGAAGCAAAGCTATCAACCGAGAGTGAGAGGATGGGGGAGGAGATGGCAGAGATTGGAGAAAGAAGGTGTATATATTTAAAACAAAAGGGGAGGACAAATGGGCTGGGGAAATATACAAAGGTTCTCTCTCTGGCAACCTTAAGGCTCACTAGAGTTTCCGGTCACAAATTCAAAGTAAGACTGGTCAATAGGTTGCTTTATTCATTGACACAACAAAGACCTGGAGCAAGTGGAGACAAGGATTTGTCTCAACCAGAGCTGCAGATTATTTTATGAGTGTAATAAAATAATAGTGGCAAAGAAGTTGTATATAAAGAAGGCATTGTTATAATGATTGACCTTGGGATTTAAACTTGGTATAAGCAGAGGAGACAGGAAATCAAGGTAATTAGGAAAAGTGGAAAGGTGATATGATCAATGGGTTGGAAGTTTCAGTAGGATCAAAGACTAGTGGAAGTCAATCGGAAATATAAGAGGTGGTGATCAGTTAGAGGGTTGTTATGATATGAAATTAATTTCCATAAGTCAAGAGAAAGGATAAATTCACTTGTTTTACTACATTTTATACTGATTTTTTTTGAGTTAGCCTTTTGTGTGCGTGTTTGTATGAGGAGGCAGTGTAATGAATTAAATCCTACCGATCAACTTCAGTGACTGGGTTCTGTGGTTGTTTTCTAAACAACTCTTGCTCTGATAGTTGCTCTGACCACCTCCTTTCCAAAAAAGAACTCCACTTACTTTTAAAAGAAAGGAATTTATACTCATCATAAAGAAATGATAAAAGTTTATGGTGAACACTACACAATATATACATGAATCAAAACATCCCATTGTACTTCATAAATATGTACAAATAGTATGTGTCAATCAAAAATTGAACTCTACCCACTTCTGTTTCTTTTGCTTTCTAAGTGCACTGATGGCTGTTATGATTTAGCATTTCTCAAGTTCTGCCCTCTGCTTGCCCCAAATGAGCTCATTTAATCCCACAGCTTCACCATCCTCTATGTGCCTATATTTCTTGGTTCAGTTTTTCTGAGCTCAGACTCATGTTTCAAGCCTCCTGCTAACATTTCTACCTGAATATCCTGTAAACATATCACACATTAAACCAAATTCATCATTCTGTCCCTAAGACATGCCCTTTCCTTTTTCTTCTATTTTCTGTCTTTCGAAATCTGTATCCAACCAGTTGCCCAAGCCAGAAAGCCTGGAGTTATTTTTATCCTCAACCTCTGCTCTTTTCTCTTGTTTTGTTTTCAGTTAACAAGTCCTGTCTCTCTCTCTCTCTCCCAAGTATGTGCTTTCCATCCCTCTTGTCACTTCATTAATTTTATGTATCATATCTTATGTCCAGCCTCAAGTCTTTCCAATCCCATAGTCATGCATTAATAACATTTACTCCCTTAAAGTGCAAATCTGTTCATTTCCCATTCCTGTTCAAAAGCCTGGAATAACTTTTCATTTTCTGTGAAATGAAATCCACATTTCCAGGCATGGCACAATCTGAGCCCAACTTACATTATTCTATTTTAGCACACACATCCCTTTCCACCCCTAATTGCCAATAATGCATGCTTAATGAAGAAAATCTGGAAGGCAGGGACACAAAGAGAGATTAAAACAAAATTCATAATATCACCTCTCAGAGGTGATTAGTGTTAACAGTTTTGTATATATTATTTCAGTCTTTTTGTATATCCATAGACTTATGCACATTAATTTTTTAATGAAACATGTCTCTAATTAATCTATATATTTTAATAACAATTTTAATGGGTGCATAATCTTTCATATATACAACCACCTTACTCTATGTAAACAATCACTAGCTGTTGGATTTTTAAAAAAAGATAACTCTTCTAATCTCATATCCCATATGGTCTCCACATACCCTGGTCATAGTCTTATCAGCAAGCAGCTCATTATTTTAATGACATTATAGTCTTCATGTTTTGTGCCCAAATGCTCCCTCTCTCTGGGTTTCCTTCTTTCTGTGGAAAGTTCCTGTTTATCTTTAAAGGCTCAGTTTAAATGTGCTGTCCTCTGCAAAGCTTCTGATTACCGTGGGCTGGGTTAACCCTCCCCTCCCCTGTGCTCCTGTAATGCTGTGAACTCACCTTGGATTCAACATTTAGCACACAATTTTAGGCTGTTTGCCTTGCACAAGACTGTCTGACCTACAGAGCCTGGGGAGGTCAGGGACTAATCATTGTTTATTTTCACTTTAGGAAAAATATCTGGTACATTTAGGTGCCCCAGTCAAGTTTGTTTTACTAATCATTGAATGATTTCAGTTTCTTTTACAGAAATTGGAGACTTAATTACTTTCATTAGTGTAAAATAAAGAGTATATGATAGTAATGACTGGAAGGAGAGAAAAAATTACCAGCAATGAATGAATCAAACAGAGGATCCTATTCAGAGAATGAGAATACACCAAATAGTATTTTATGATCATTTTATGTGACTGGTTGTAACTTTTGCTTTTATGCATCCTTATTTACTTTTTAAGATTTTCTGTGTTTGAGGACAAAAAAGGGCAATTTTTAAGAATACAAAGTAGTATAAGTTTACTAGAACCATAAGAATATAATGTGGTTTTGTCCCCTTTCTCTTTTGTATTGGTCTTCATGACACAATATTAATATAAATATTAATATAAATCTTAAGCTCTCTAACTGGGGTAAATTATAATTATAGTGCATTATAGCAAATTAATACAATGAATATTTATTCTTGTTCATAGTCTGTATATTTCCTGAGAATAAACTTCATGCTTTTTTATACATAGTAGATAGTATTTTGTAAAGAGTTATAAATAAGAATCATTGATACATTGTTTAATGTATCAAACTAATAATTTAGTTTTAAATTAGGACATATGTGCCCTATGTTGATACTAAATATCATTGTATATATTATGCATGTTTTTGCAATGTTTATTCTGATGTGTATTTTGCATTTAAAATAGAAATTTACAATAAACTGGATATTTATATTATAAGCTACTACTATTAGCTAACACTTGGGTTTACATTAAGTTTCAGACATACTTTCTCTGGAGGACTGGGGGTGTGGCTCAGTGGTAGAGCACTTGCCTAGTATGCATGAAGCCCTGGGTTTAATCCCTAGCACTGCAAAAATAATATATCCTTGGATACATATTTTTTCCCAATAGCTTGTCTAAGAGACCTGGCTTGAGACCATGAGGTCTAGTGCAAAGGCCATAAGTTCTGACAACAGGAAAGCTGGGGTCTATACTTCTGCTCTGCTACTTGCGAAGTAAACTTAAGTTAAACTTGCATAAGTAACCTAACCTCTCAAATCAACGATTTTGTTCCTGAAAACATAGGAATGATAACAATTGTTTCACCAATAGTTGGGAGGATTATGTAAGATGATGTATATTGAGTATCTGGCATCATGCCCAGTTCAATGTATTAAAGTTGTTGTGATTATGAGGAAACCAATTGAATTGGTTGCATGGCTTCAAAGACCTTTGTTCACTTTTCCTTGTAAGTAAAATGGTTTGTTACCTATATTTTCCTTTTTATATAACATTGTATTTTGAATTGTTATTAAAAATTGCTGTTATAGAAATTGTAAAGACAGTTTACAAAGTTCACAGTGGGTTTTTTTTCCCCCACTATTTATCCATTTCTGGCTTGTCTAGTGTGACCAATAGGGGTGATCCTCCTGGATTACCATTAGGGACAGATTATTTTAAATGGACTGGAGGTAATTGGTCATGAGGCTATTCCAAATAGGTTAATCTAAAAGAAAGGAGAAAAATCTAGATCCAGTGAGTGATAGGATGGATCTTCAGGTATTCAGGTACCAAAATGGGGGGGGGGTAGTGGAATTCACTGGAAGATGTGTAGCATGGAATGGGCTGGGGGTAAAGATAGTATAAGGAGGGCAAACAGGTGGAGGAGTTCTGGCTAAGATTCAGTTTGGGAATGGTCTATTGGAAGCAGTATTGTTCTTTTCATATGTGAAATATTAATGGGACAGTTCTTGTTTTGACTATTTATATGGCAGCAAACATGACAGACAGGCTGTTTTATGTTCTACTTTAAAAAATAAATCATTGTGTTATAAACACATTTACATATTTCTATAGACCTAAAATGTGAGTGATGGCTTGTTTGTTTTCTAGTCACAGGATTCTTTGGAGCTATAGTTTGATAAAGTTTCTTTTTAATAAAGTATTTAATTACTTGTGGATACAGAGGAATATAAAAGAAAAGAAAAATAATTTTGTCACCCAGCACAATTGTTATTATTTTGATCAATTTCTTTCCAATTTTTCTAATGCATATAGTACTTCATTTCTTGATTTGTTGACAAATATAAATGATAGTGTAGCCATAATAGTGATACACAAACAATTTTATGCCCTACTACCCCCACCCCCAACTTAACATTTCAGGGTAAGCGTTTCTCAATTATTTGCATTTGTTTGCTTTGTGAAGCTGGAATTGAATTCTTTCACAGATCTTGGCTTAAGGAATTTGGGAAAGCTCGCTCTTAGTTATTTGAGACTAAGTGAAATGGAGAGACCTGAGGTGTGAATGATGGCTTGTTTGTTTTCTAGTCACAGGATTCTACTTGAACCAGTTTAAGCAAAATGGAAGGTCTTGAAAGGATACTGGGGAGTCTCTCCTGGGTTGTAAGGGCAGGGATAAACTGGTGAAGCTGGAATCAGGTCCTGGAGTATTGTAGGGCAAACAGGAAGCCACCCTCTCTCTCTCTCTCTTTTTTTTCTTGTGTGCATTCTCCATTCTTGTCTTGCGGCAGGCTGGCTTTCTCTATTTCCTTGTCCAAATGGTCAAAAATAGTCACTGCCAGCAGTTTCAGTGTTTACATGTCCTCTATTCAAGAGAGCAGACAGATTGAGCAAGAATCTCTCACTTCTAAATCCAGATTCCTGGGGAAAGTGACTCTTTGGCCGAGTTTGTGTCACATGCATACTCTTGATCTTATTGATACTTGTGGTCTGGGGCCAGGTCAAGTTACCCAATCTGGGCTGCCAGTGGCTGTCTCCTGTAACCTTAGCAACTGTTGGGGAAGTTATGGTTTCCAGAGAAAAGGAGCAGTTGGCTGAAAAGTCAACTTAATAACTATTTGGTTCACAGAGCTTTATATCAAATCATAGGCTTCAATCAAGATCCAACCCATTCTTTCTATGGTTCAGGTAACCCTTAGAGTAGATCTAGACAATATTTAGTGAAGTTATAGGTACAGTATAATCCTACAAGCCAAGAAAATCCAGCTGTCTGTTTAGAGTATGAGTCTCTAGTGAGTTTTGTTTAAGAGTTCCCAGGTAGCACTGCATACTGCTCAATAAGCTTTATTGAAGTGCCACTGGTTATATCAACTTTGGAAGACATATTTCTTTTTCTAGGTCAGAGAGGGCAGCAAACCAGTTCCTTCAGATTCAATGCACAGTAATCGAGAATGACATTTAACATTGTACATTTTAAACAGGGATTGAAAATCACACTATTCTGCAGTCTGGGATTTGCTATATTTAGACCTGGGCTAGTGCCAAGATGGCATTAGTGAGGTGTCAATAATGCTTTTATGGTCTTGAAAATCAGACATACTATGATTTCTTTCTGCTTTGTGAAAGCCGAGATTCTAAGGATGTTAAATCTTGCTGTTGGTACCTTACTCAACTCAAGTCATGTGACTTTGGTATTTATCTCGTGATTTTGTTCACACCCAGGTTTGATGGTAGACATTCTAGAGGAGAAATCCAGACCAAGGAAGATGGGAGCCCTTTGGAGCACCATCTTTCCTGCTGGAGTTATGGTGGCAAGTTCTAAGGGAGGGATATGCACATCTAAAATGACATTATTATTTTCTGAGGCCTTTTAGAGCAAATATACTTAGAAGCTGAGAACCTTTTATTTCCTCTTAATTTTAAAAGAACTGTGAGGACCTGAAGCTGGTACTGCTCATCTTGCTCTTTCTAGTTTACAGCCCCTCAGCAGTCAAGGTGATCTTTTAAGATCATTAATTGAATCATGACATTCCTCTGGTTAAAGTCTTCTGTGGCTTTTCTTTCTCTCTGGAAAACTATAAATCTCTGAATGCAGCTTACAGGCTCTTGTGTGGTCCCGTTCTTCAGCTGGCCCCGCTCTCCCCAGCCCTTATTGTGCTTGGGTCATGCTGCACACATTTGAGATCCTCTCACTCCTCCAGGCCCATGAACAAATTCTTCTGTCTTTCTGGTGCAGTTACCTGGCTGGCTGCTCCTTCTCTGTCGGTTTCATATTAAGTGTCATCGTCTCAGAGAGTCCTCTGCAGCTTTGCACCTCTAACATCTCATCTGCTTTTCCTTTGTGGTACTTACTACAGACTGCAGTTACAATTTATGTTCATTTTTGTGACCGTTTAATGTCTTTCCTGCCTACTAGACTGTTAGATCCCTAAGGGGTGATGGATGTATTTTGTTCAGCACTGTGTCCAGTGCAAAGAACAGGGACTGCATACTCCATATATTTTTGTTGAATGAATGATGAAGACTTGTTGAAGTTTTCAAGCAGACATTTTTGTTATTTCAAAAATGAACTTCTACTTTGGAATATTTTTAGATATACAGAAAAGTTGCAAAGACAATACAGAGTTCCTGTATACTCCTCCCTTACTTTTCCCCATTGTTAACACTTTATATTACCATGTACCACAACTAAGAAACCAACGTTGGTACATTGCTATTTATTAAATTGCAGACTGCATTTGGATTTTACCAGTTTTCCTATTAATGTTCTCTTTCTGTTCCAGGGCCAATCTAGGGTCTCCCTTGCATTTATTTGTCATGCCTCTTAAGCAGGCATTCAAGGCATTGAACTTGAAAAAAAAAATAATTTCAATTTTATAGAAATTTCCTAGCAGATATTTTAGATCTCAGATTAGATCATACTTGAAAATGTAACTACTAGTTTTCAAGGTGACATAGGATTAAATTCATTGTAGGAGTGACCTATGATGTGACATGGTAATTGCAAACTATCTTAGAGGCAATTCTATAGTGTAGGGCAGCAGAATTTGGTGATTAACATTTCTATTGTTAAACAATTTGGGGACATGGAAATATTCAAAAATATAGGTAAAGCTATGAACTACTCCTTTCCCTCCAAATGCACATATATATCAAAATTTTTGTGCAGTTTCTTTTATTACACTGGAGATTTACTTCACAGGAACAGACTGTAAAATAATTCTTTTGAATTTTATCTGTTTATTTTATGATAGTGTGTGCAAAATTTAATGGTAACACTTGGAAAAACTGAACTAATTCAAATTTGTTAAGTAAAATAAAAATGAACTTAGGTTTTATTCACAATCAAATTTTAGTGAGAAAACTCTGGCGGTTTGGACTGAATAAGTAATTAAAAATTTGGAGTGATCTTAGGCATGGCAATGTGCAGTTCTCTTCAATTCAATGAAATCTCAACATGTCTAAAAGCTCTGACTCAACAGGATATGAGGTCACAAGTAAAATTAGAAATCTTATATCTTATTTTGCTATGATAAGATGGACTTGTATCCAGAAATGCCAGATTTCTTGAAGGCTCTTCAAGTTGAATTAATGTTACATCATTTCATTTGTGTTCAAGTCAATGAGATTATCTTGGAGGCAAGGTCTGTGCCACCGATATTGTCTTTGTCAGCAAGGAAAGGATGATTTTAAGTCCATTTAAGCAGAATAAACTTTCAAGCAGTTTTTGTGCAGACTTTTTATGACATGTCTTCATTCTAGGTTGTTATTTTTTTGAGAAGCTGTGTTTCCAAAAGAAGTTGTGGTTTTCTGCTGCATTGTAATGGTGACTGCCAAGCTTTGAAAGCAAAAATGTATTCTGCTCATGTCTATTAAAGTAAGCAACCCATGAATCATCTTCTTCTTACTGAATTATCCTACAAGTGGGCCTTCTTTTTTCTCTCAAAGGTGATTTTCATGTATCATTCAGAGATTTCAAGTCAGAGTTTTTGTAAACATAGCTTCTAGGTAGTGAAGGAGAATCCCACATTCTGTTTACTTTTCTTGATAAAATAAAAATCTGGAGAAGATGATAATTTGGACTTTGGTTCTGATGGAGTCAACTTGCAAGGCAATAGAAAAGGTTTTTTTGTAGGACCATGACAGTACTTCAGGTGCTACACATGCTGATATTTAAGGTATCGGGTTGCATTGATATGAAAAGCCAAGTTTCACCACCAAAGCAGTACAACCTACTTTTCTCCCCAAGTACAGTTTTGCTTGGCATTGCAACTTTCCATGTTTTCTAAAAGGCTTGCAGAATAGGCTTTCTCCTTCAATGACATTCACATACTCATACAGAAAATCAGGAGTTGAAAGCATTTTGAGGTACCCAGTTATTTTCTGAAGGAAAATAGCATAGCTGCTGGTATCTCTAATATTTGTACCAAAATTATGGCAAATGAGCAAGTTTGGAGAAAGGATTTTGATTGAGAAAGGCCCTGCTTCCATTTTTATACCCTGCTCCCGAACACAAACCAGTTTATCCTTTTTCAAGATGTGCTGGTTTCCAAAATTCCTCTAGGTATGGATTTATTCTATTGCTTAACAATCAGCATGCTTTTGATGGCAAGTAAAGTAATTCGATTTATATTAGCTCTAGCAATAAGGAAGTTTATTCTTTTGTAGAACAGGGAGATCAGCTGTGGGGTTTCTGACATGGCTTATGCTATAATGAAGTATCCAGATTCTAGCCTTTTCACTCCTTCTTAGCCATATCTTTGTACTAAACTTTGCAAAAGATTTTCTTGACTTGAAAATTCTTTTATGAAGTTTCTCACTTGAGATTTCATTACAGTCTTAATAGCTCTCTTGTTCCATAAATATTTCCTTAAAAAGTATGACACCTTGTTCTTATTTAATGGATATAATAATTTTTTATCTACCTGAATATCTTAATATATTTTTGAAATTTCCTTCTCTTGAATATTATTTCCTTTTGTAAAAAAGTACTGTTCGTCAATAATATTGGATATCTTGTGATTTTCTTTCCTTATCTGTTTAAATTATAGGGTAGAGGATTTAAGAACCGTTTGGAATCTGCAAGAATGATTAAAGTGGTCAAGAACTATTAAGAATCTGTGATTTTGCCATGTTTTCAAGTTAACAAGTTTTCTTGCTACAGTTTCATGGGTGCCCAAGGAAGTTATGAGATTGCTGTTTCAGATTCAAAGGACTTTTCCTCCTATAATCCAGAAAACAGCATGAACATGAAGTTCATGTTCATGAACTTACATGAACAAGTTCATGTTCTTGCTCCCAACATTCCATAAGGACAGAATGAGTAAGTAAGGTGAATTCTCAATACATTGAAGGTTTATGTCACAGCTGAGGAATCCTGTGTTTAGGAAATCCAAATCAGTTATAATGGCTTACAAGCAAACCTACTCAACCTTTGAGATATTAGCAAACAAGCCTGCCTTGTTTTACAGAGAGACTTTTTCTCTTCCTTCCAAAACTATTTACTATACAGTTCTTGAAAAGATAGCCCAGAACAAAAATCTGTCAGTGCCCACACAAGATATGGAAAAATGCAAGATACTCACATTGAGAATTGTCTACCAACAGGTGCCTGTCTATTAAGGCTTTTTACTGTGAAACTGGGCTTTTCCTTTGGGAATATTTACTATCATTTTCTTAAATTGTATTTGAATTCTATTTCCCTGGACCACATAAGGCATTTCTAATCTTTTGACAGACTACCTGCATTCTGGGAACCAAGTAGGAAAGAAGCCTGGGTGTCTCAGTGAGCAGCAATGTATAGATAGGTTCACTTAATTGTTCTGTGGTTTTGGTATGGTGCCCTGAGTCTTCAACTGTGCCTAGTGTCCCTGTAGACTTCTGTTTGAGCTTCTCCAGAGGATTAACCTGCTGCCCTTACAAGAGTGAAGAGGGACAAGGAATGAGGGTGAGGATTCAGAAGACATCTGGACTTCTTAGACTTAAGCAAGACCTGCTTTTAAATGTGCTATTCTCTCTCTTAGTAGTAACTAGTACCATAATTCAGGAGGCTTTGGAAAGTTCTTTGTTGTAAATTGAACTAATTTCCATTTTTCTTCCCTCCACTTAGATTTCAGTTTTCTCAAGCTTGACAAGTCATTTTCTACTTTTTAGCATCTAAAATTCTATAATCATCTTCTCTCTTGATCTTCCCATTTTTGTGGATTTATAGTTTTTTTTTAAAAAAAAAATCCATTTTATTGTAATTTTGGTAGAATTTCCCGAATGGGGAAATACAAATGTATATATTCAATCTGCCCTCTTTGCCAGAATCATGTACTTTCTATTTCTATTCTTTGAAATCTTCCAGCTTGAACTAGATTTACTGTAAACCAAGATAAATGGCATATTCATAGTGGCAGAGTACATTATCTTTATTTCCTCTCAGTTGGGAAGCTATTTTAGATATCACAACAAGAGGGCAAATACTATTATATCTTGTTCTGAGTGTTGGTTATACAGACACACTGACTTCATGAAATGTCATCAAACTCTATCCTTATGGTGTGTTACTTCTCTGTATGCACACTATATTGCAATAAAAGTACATTAAAATTGTATGCCACATGATTAAATATTATAGCATATTCGTTCATTTTACTCTTATCTATAATAAAATACTTACATTGACATAATAAAGTATTGTAAAAACTTTCAAAGTAACAGATGATAAATAATTAATTTTGTGTATATTCCCCAGTTCAATTACCGCATCCATCCCTTAATTCTCTCCCACTATGATTTAAGTGATTCTAAAATACTTTTCTGCAGAATCAGAATCATCTTGGAGTTAAAAAATATATCCCAATGCCCAGGATGCATCCCACTGAGACCCAGGCATCAGTACTCTTTAAAGCTCCCCAGAAGATTCCAGTGAGCAGCCAAAACTATTATCAAGGGCCTATGGCAGTGCTTCTTAAACTGTCTGATAATTCAACCAACTGTTTTGTTTGTTTATGTTTTTAAAATTTCAATTCCTCATAGATCAAAGGTCTGGAAAATTTAGGGAAAATGAAATATTAAGGAAAAAATTACACATTGAAATATAATTATGGTGTAAAGTTGCTATAAAGATTTTTTTCAGTGCTTATTTTCAATTTCTATATTTGTCACAGACTAGTAACAGTTTATGACCAGGATCAGTCTGCAGCATACACTTTGAGTAGCACTGGCTGGGGAATAATCTCTCCCTTTCTTAGCACAGCTGGGGTATCTATATATTTTCCTCTCTGCGGAAAGTTTTTTTTTTTTTTGAGATGCATGAAAGTTTGGGTTGGACCTTTAGTGGGAGCTCCCAGCCACTCTCTGTAGCCCAAATGACACATTTCATCCCACTTGGATGAATTTCTACGTTTGGGTTGAAAATAATTGTTAATAACTCATAAGACTTGTTTGAGATTTTTCAGGTGTTGTTTCCCATCAGCTATATAAATTCAGGAGAAAATTTTAACTACTAAAGTCTTAGAATGTGATCGCATATATATGTGTAGTATTTCTAATTCGTAAATTGTGCATGTGAATTTCAGAGATAAATTCACTGAAGACTTTCAGGAATGAAGATTCATTAAACTCTCAATGATTTTGCACCAACTGCTAGAATGCAATGAAAATTTATTCTGTGACATGGGCTGGAATCTCCAAAGGACAAGTGGACTTTTACTCAGAGCCTGTTATTTATAGGACCGAATGAGAGGAATGAGCTATCTGCTAATCCTAAGCATTTGGTCCAATATTCTGGAAATGTGGAAATTTACCTAAGTGGAAAGAATCCTAGTAAGTTTATGAAGCTTGGAGTGGAGAAAGAAGAGAGGATTGGGTGGGACCTTCATCTATCGAGAAACTCAGATGAGTGTACACTCAGAATGACTCAGATGAGTGTTCTGGTATGGACCTGTTACTTTTCTCTTTGGGGGCTTATTTTGATAGTGGTGCAGTTGGGTTTTAGTTGAAGCAGTTTATCTGATTGCCTGGTCTAAGACATCTCTATTTCTTTCTTCTTTTCTAAATACAGGTTTACCTCTTTCACAGAGGATGACATGATTATGCCTCCTAGGGAACCAAAGGCTGCTCCAGATGTTAGTTGTACTCTGTCCCTTGTGCAGTCTTTAATAAAGATGTCTTCAATGGCTTTATTACTCCTCTAGACGTCTGTTACATTCTGATTATATTTGCTTGGAGCATAGAATTTTATGGTGGCTTTCTTAGAGTGACTTAGCCCTGTCTCCTAGGATTAAGGGGAGAAGATAAGTTCTGTGACTTTATTCTTGGGTACCTCTCATAACCTGGGCTGGTTATTTGACAAAGGATGGAAAATGAAGGTGAAGTGTATAATAGCTTTGTTTCAGATTCTATCTTCTTTAAGGTTTTACCCTCAATGTAAAACTCATGCAATGTAAAACTCTAGCACACACAACATCCAGCATAGAAAGCTTACCACAGAAGAAAATTCAGGGATGAGAATCTCAACTTATGTTATAAGTTAAGAAAGAGTGAATTTTCCTGGGGCTTTTAATAGAAAATTATACCCAAATAGATACTACATAGAGTCATAATGGGATTGTAACTAATGTAAGCAGAACTGTTTGTAGAATAATCTTTGAGGATTGAATAAAGATTAAATGTTTATGGGACCTAAAACAAATGTAATGAAAGAAAATGCAAGAGTCTTAACTCATCATAGCACACAAAAGATTTAGAGTGTAAATTCTGAATAATTCTACAACCACTCTGACAGTTGTGTGTATTTTACATTTTATGAGGCAATAGCATATACGATTTCATTAAAACTCATAGCCTGTGAAGTGGGTGTTATCACCCTGTTACAGAAGAAGAAATTGAAGCTCAGAGAGGTGGCTTTGCTTAAGGGCATGGACACCAGGTCTCAGGGCTTGAGCCCAGAGCTCTCTGCTTCCCAAACCCACACACTTCACTAGAGTAACAAAAATTCAAAATGGTAAATTTGGAACCCACTATGGCTCAAGTATTCCACCCACTCCTCAGAAAGTCCTAGAAGACGGTTACAGACTTCCACATTGATTTTTGCAGAGTGCAGTGCCCAGCTCTGGTAAAGCCAAAGCATTTACCTCAGGACTTAATTCAGGCTTTTCCCTTTTCTCCAAGTATGAATTTTACTTTAACTGGATGATGTGCCTGAAGACTTTTTTTCTGGAATAAAGAGGAAAGATTGAACAAGATGGCCTTGAAAGTGTGTGTGTGTGTGTGTGTGTGTGTGTGTGTGTGTGTGTGTCTATCTGTCTGTCTGTCTATCTATGGGGGAAGGGGAGACAGAGAGAGAGAGAGAATAAACCAAGGAGAGAGACAGAGACAGAGACAAAGGAAAAGATACAGATACCTCTACTAGTAACCAACGTCCAACTGGTGTCTGGAATCTCAGACTTTTCTGAAGGAGGGAGGAGGGCAGTGAAGAGACAAGACAAGGGTTGTCCCCTCTTGACCCCGACTTGATTCTCTCTCAAGACTCCTGGGTGTCTCAAGGGCCCTCCTGGTCACACTGTGCCCAGAAGGTAACTTTTCCAGTGAGAGAATTCTCTTCCTGCCTGCATCCATAAATGAAGAATAAGTCTGCTAAGGGGGCAGCAGAGAGCGAGTTGTTTATTCCTATGGCAGAGTATAGATATTTGTATTTTTGCGTCATTTGCACCCAACACAGTAGAATGGGATAGAATTTGTAGAATTACAGTCAAACATCTGTCTTTGCCATCCATGTTTCCTCTAATATCTAATGATATTTCTCTAGTTATGATTTAAGTCACTGGAATGATGATACTAGTGTTGCTGATGTTCTCTTCAGAAGAAGGAGTCCAATATTATTTTCGTATTGGCCCTGTGGGGCCTGTGGTCTTGTCCTTTGTTATTCACGTTACTGAGGCTTCAGTTGGCCTTGACTCAGGCCTCTATCGGTGGCATCAGAATGTGAGTGTGGCTTAGCCATGCCTTATTCCAGCTAGAGTTTGGGTGTCGTTGGCTTCACCTCCATGATAAGTAAGCCACACTTGTTTCTGGCACTTCTGGGTGAATGTCTTTGGCTGGGCCTTCCAAAGTTTATCAGCTGTGGCATTAATAAGTCAGTGGGGGTTTTAGAAATGTTAAATAACTTATGCTTAGTGGGTAATCATTTCCTTTCTAAAATGAATTATATTCCCATCTTCAATCAAATTTGAACACAAAGTTTCTGATTATTAGATGGAAACCAAAAATAAAAACTGAATTTAAGATATGAGGAGGTTATAACATCCAGCAGAGCTATTGAAATTATTTTGGGGTTTTGAGTATGCTGCAGGAATATCATATTCTCATTCTACTGGGAATCTGACAAATAAAAAGTACAAACTCAGTTTAATTTTTTTTTTTATAAAATTAAGAGAACTGTTCTGAATACATTAGGAGAAAGCCCAAATGGGAATAAGCCATGCTTCAAAACCTTTCTCCTCCAGCCTTTTATATCTCTCTTTTGGTTGCTCTGTTTTGTTGGTAGTTGAGGCAAGGTAATTTAGTTTTGTTTTGTTCCTCACAATATGCAGATACTCCCAACTTGTTGAGCCAATTTAGGATAGAGAGAGAGAGATCTGGCCATGCCTGATGTGTGCTTGGCCAAGTAAAAATAACAATCCTCTTCCTGGATACCCCCAGGACTAACCCTTTCTGACATCAATCCAAATGGAATTGGGTGTGGAGTTTACATTACTCTCTGCCCACCTGCCTGAGGAGAGGTGGCTCTAGAATGATGATATTCAGAGTTCTGGCAGACAACAGATACTTTCAAAAAAAAAATTAAAGGAGGAATGAGCAGGGTTCAGAGAAGACAAAAGATTTAGAAGTCTTGGGCTGGAAACAGTGGGTTGTGAAGTGAAGGAAGCAAGTCCTTGTACACAGGAAAGAGGATTGTGTGGAAAGGCTCCTGAGGGTACCTGTGCTGTGAGAGGAAGTCTATAGCCTGCTATGACCTTGTAAGTACAAATACCTCATTATCATCCCCGCTCCTGTCTCCTGCAGGTGGGTGCTGTCCATTGGCCAAACATCATGGAAGCCAAAGAGCAAGGTGCCCCATAGTTGGAGCCCCTTTAGCTCAGCTTCTGGGTTACAAAGTAGGATGGAGAAGGTTGAGGATTGGTCTGGAGAGACAAAGAGACGTCTCCAGCACTCCACGGAGACATCTTCTTTTAGGTTTAGTTGTCTTGACTCTCGGTTCCATTTCAGAATGCCCTTTTATAGGAGAGATGAAGTATTTCCTCACTTAACTCTTATGAACTGATAAACTAGCTGGGACATGAAAATGTGAAATAAAATATATCAGCCACCATGTTTGTTTACTACTAGAGTGTTTATTACTCTCTTTAGCTTGGTTGTTTGTCTGCCTTTCTCATACTCTCAACATAAATAATATGTAGCTTAGTATTTCTGTTGTAGACAGATGAGAGAAATAATTCATACAAAGAACTACCTATTGTGAAGAACTGGTTTTAACCAGAAAATTAATCATTGCTGCTTCCAAAATCCGATGGGGCACTGAAATAACTTAGTGTTCTAAAGATTTTCTTGGTTTAGTTCCCAAATATCATAATGCCTAACATTCAGCTGACAAAACTTTTTAAGTATTTGACTGAAATTTTATTGTAGCTTTTCATCTTTTTTTGTTTGTGTAGATTCATTTACAGAGCTTCCAGGATAACAGATTTCTTGTACAATCTTCTTGCTCTCTAGTTCCTGTGGATTTCTAATCTCTTATCTCTGCATTTAACACTCACCAGTTCTCTACCTTTTTGGAGAATGGGAGCAGGTAAAACTGAGAGGCATGGCACTGACCCAGGAACCAGTGGCTTCCTGGGTCAGTGCCATGCGAGTTTGTTAAAGATCTGGTACTAATATCATACCCTGTTAAAGTACAGGGTCCTCCTCATTTCCATTTGGCTAAGCCCCATCTATACCTCCATGTTAGTGAGTGAATCTGGGTTTCTAAGACAACACTGTGTTTCCACCTGCCTCACTGCCTCATTTCCCTATTTTGTTTTTCTGCCTCATACCTTTCAGACTGGTACTTGGTCTTAATCTCTGGCTCAGGTCTTCTTAAGACTAGAGAGACTTGGGGCTGGGGATGTGGCTCAAGCGGTAGTGCGCTCGCCTGGCATGCATGCAGCCCGGGTTCGATCCTCAGCACCACATACAAACAAAGATGTTGTGTCCGCCAAATACTAAAAAATAAATATTAAAATTCTCCCTCTCTCTCACTCTCTCTTTAAAAAAAAAGACTAGAGAGACCTGTCAGTGAACCCCAACCCCTTTTGTCTGAGCTCCATTATCTACTGCCAAATTTTCCAGAGCACAAACTGCCTCCCATCACCTAGAGATCAACCTCTCCCACCTCTTGCTCTGCCCTGTGTTCCAACTGGTGTCCAGGTGTTGGCTGTCCTTGGACAATACGTTCTAATTGAAAGCCTAGTAACAGATAAGATTGCTCAATGGTAGTTGAGTTTTCCCAGACAAGGATGTCTCTCTTGTTTACCAAGCTATGCTGAGTGTCTGAAAGAGTTAGTCCTTATTAAAAAAAAAATTTAATGACAAAGAAGTAAATGAAGTAGTGGATTAGATGAGAGAGTCTTAGTCTAAGATTATATGCATAGATTGCTGTGCCTTTTTGTGGAAGGTTTCATAGGTTCCTCAGATTCTCAGTGGTACCCAAGGTCCTCAAAATATTAATCACTATAGGCTTAAAATGCACAGGTAAGAAAGGAACCTATGATTTGCTCTTTTGAAAACATTTATTCTTTTGGGGGATATTTTGGCATTTTGTAGAAGTGTATTGAAAAAATATCTATAGCAAATAGCACCAGGTGGCTTCCAAGCATGAGTTAGGGTTTCCTTTTGAGGATTAATAGTGAGGCAATCTACTAATTAACCTTCAGGGTTAGGGTTAGGCTCTAGGTTAGGGTTTTGAAGCCTAGACCTTTGGGAATCAGAGTCAAAGCCATTTCCTTGAAGCCTCATCTGTGTGTTTTCAGAACTATAGCTTGGACTTTTTTTCCTCTCTAGAAAACCTAATTTTCTGATAGAAAAATCTTTACTTTATTTAGTTGCTGGGTAACAAAGCTTGTTCATTCTATTTTCAGCCTATTTGGTAGAGTCTTTGTGACAAATTTTATCTTTTGGAACTTGAGAAAATATACTGTTGTTTTGGAGTCTATGGGTATTGATTTATGCTGCGTATGACTGAGGACACAGTGCCTGGCAGAGAGGTGACATTCAATCAACTCTTCAGTAAATTAATGGTTATTCTTAGTTTTGGGAGGCAGTATAGTTAAGTGGCTATAAAGAGCACTTCTTTTGGATCAATACATTCTTGGGTTTGAATTCCATCCTTTCTGACTAGCTTTGTGCCTTTGGAAATGGGAACATCAAAAGTTCTTTCCCTGTTGGATTTTGTGAGAAATAAATCTGAAAATCTGAGTGAAAAATCACTTTGCATAGGGCATGGATACAGAATAGGCACTCAATAAGAGTGTTATTATAATGTTATTATAGGGTTATCATTATCAGCATTGTGATTATGTCTCTTATCTGGATTGCTTGTAGGTGACTAGAATAAAGTGTGAATGTGTGGAATTCATTTAGGACTTAGCTAAGAAGTTTTGGGGCATATTGTGGATTATTGAGTATCTATCAAGTTCAAAACTCTGGCCATGCAATAGGATCCCCTGTGGAATACGGAAAAATACTGATACTGGGCTGCAATTCAGATCTCTGGGATTGAGTCCTGAACATGTACACATTCTTTCAAAAACTCAACAGGTGGTGCTGATATGCAGGGTGGATCAAGTGTTACAGCCACTGAGACTACATAAGCACAACTAAAGGATATCAAGTGAAGATGGAATGAGGTTTTCTAATATTTGACCTGCCAAACTGGAATACAGACTATTGTGAATGATGATCCTGAGCCTTGGAGCTCAGGGTTTAAATGGAGCTCATTCACTGGCTAGCTCAGTGGATGCTAGACTGTAAGCCCTGGAAGTCAGAGCCCATATCAGTCTTTTGCATCTGGATAGCCCTAGATTGACTTTAAACAAGCTGTTGAAACTCTCTAAGCCACCTGTACCCTTACCTGGGAACTAATTAAGATAATCCATGGGTACCTGAATGGGGATGAGTGCTCCACAGTAGTTGCTGACTTCTGTCTGTATGTATATAGATGGTTTCCCTCAAAATAGATCCCTACCTATTTTTCTAGTTCTTGCATTTCTTCTTTCCCAACCCAGATTGTCTCTTTAAGCCAAGTGGATTTGTTTATTAATCCATGAACTTGTATTTTTCGCCATTCATTTAGCAAATATTCTTTATATCTCTCATCTCCATCCATAAAGTTTGCCCTGACCACGCAACGTAAGATGATCATTTATTTGAAATGATCAGTTCAAATAAAGTTGAAAAGATCATTCTAATGTCATGAATGACTAAAAAGAATCAATAAAAAAATCATAGAAAATATATTGCATTTATTTTAGTTCCTAGTCATGTGCAATTGTGTCTTTTTGTTGTTGTTGAACTATCAAGTATTTTATTGTTTAATTATATATATTCATTCCATATATCTCCCAAGGCAGACTGCATTTAAACAAATGCTGGACCCTGAAGGCAGGGAGAGTACTAAATCATATTTCACATAACAAGAGCTCAATAAAGCTGTGTTGATTTGGAAAAATACACTTCAGCTTTATCTTCTTTTTATTTCTTCCTTTTCTGTTATGAGTATCTGATCAAAAATTTATGTTGAAAATTACAGACACATGTATTGCCTCTCTCCAAGGAAAAAATTGTTTCAGCACAAGGAATGTTTGGGGAACAAGCCACATTTGAGGGCTGTGAATTTAAGAAACAGTATGTATTCTCCTTCCTCTCTGCCTTCCTGATGAGCCCCCCAATCTCTTAAAGCTTTGTTTCTATCCACCCCACCTTTCCATAACCTACCAGGGAGAGGATTCTTCCTCCACCTGAAATCGTAGACTCTCTGTTAGCAAATGTTGTTTTGTTTCTCTTTGTTTATTCACTTAGTTTCCCCACTGGTCTGTGTGTAGAGGAAGACAAGGATTTTTTTTTTTTTCCTTAGCTTAGTATCAGTGACATTCAGCACAGAACTTTACTCATAGAAGGAGCTTATTAACTACTGAGGCAGTGCAAAATACAGAGACTTGTATTCAAGTGGTAGAAATAGGATATGGCAAAGATGATAAATACAAAATAGAGAAGCATTTATTAAATTCTCCAGGAGTGATACAAGGAATAAGATGCATGGGTTTGAAAAGAGTGTTTGAGGAAAACTAGGGAAGAAAGCTTGGACAAAGTACAACTTGATAGAAGGGTCAGATGTGGCCAAGAGTAGAAGACTGAGGAGGTCATTGCATACAGAAGATATTAACTTTGTAAAGGAACAGGGTCAGTGTATCAGTAAGAGTTTTTGGTTGCCTACGACAGAATCAAGTTTAGCTAGTTTGTACAAAAGGAGTTTATTGAGGAGTTCAGAGAGATCATACACTCTCTAGACCAGAGAACAAGACTTAAATGGTAAGTTACCCTGTCATATTCTAATATCAGGGATTCTAGAGATGAGACTTTTTCAGCTTTTACATTGGGAAGGTGAAACAAGACTATCAACATAATAGTCAAACCATAGTATGGTATTAAACTGTGTTAGGTGGCCATAGATGATTTTGTGCCTGAGCATGTTTGAGTGACAGTGATGAGATCCAGTAACCTAAAGCAAAGGTCTTTGGAAGAATACCAGGAAATAAAGTTGAAAAGATCAGGAAGAGCCAGATCCAGGAGAGTCTCAAATCGCACATCAAAGAATGTGAAGTTCTCTCTGTGTGAAAGGGGAGCCATGGAGGATATTTGAATGTCTGCATGTGGGGGTGGGAGAGTGAGCAGCATTCTGGAAAATGTCATATTTTGGCATTTCTTGAAGGCTTGGTAATTTATTCACAGAAGAGAGTGCTCATGAGGAAGGAGAACCTGAGGCCTGGCACTGGAGTCCCTTTGAGGGAAGACTGGCTTTGGAGAGGAGGGGGATAGTTTGGGTGACAGTGAACGTTCAAGAAATGATGATGTGGGATGTGAGGGCCACCCGGCAATGAATCAGCCACCTCACTGATTAACAGGTTTGATTCAGCTGATCTGGTTGCCTGAGTATTGTCCCCTTCTTCTTCCACCCCTTGAGGCTGTGACATCAAAGAGAACCACCTTCCTTATGGAGGAGGTCTATTCTTGGTCAAGGGCATGTGACTATGTATGTTCCCCTATTGGAGCACTAGTAGAACTATCCTGTTCAAACCAAGCTCACTCTCGGGAAGTAATGGGATGACGCAGTAAGTCGTGGCACACATTAAGAGCCTGTCTGTTCTTTTATCATAACTCTATCATAGCTCACTCCTGTTCTTGCTACTGCCTCAGAAATTTTTCCAAACTATGAATTCCATCAGTCCTATAATTCTTAGATGATTTCTTATTCCTGTCTCTCTGAAAGTGCAGGACAAATATTCCTGATTAAATGAAAGATGATTTAGGTGATATGTAGGCATGGCATTAATGATAAGCGAAAAATGTATTTCTTGTTGAATAATCTTTACTGTCTTCTACATTTGACAATGAGGAAGAATCTGGGTAAGAATAATATACCTAACACTTTCTAATCTCCATTTGTAATAAGGAGAACAGGCCTCAAGGTCAGTGTTCCAAAATTAATTATATCATGCCACAGTTTTAATAATATTGTTTTCTTTTAAAAATTTATGACAAATTCTTTCAGTTTTTCATATATGGCTGTGACATAAAATTTTAATGTCTTAAACATTAGATGAATATATCATAAGAACTACTATTAACTTTCTTGGGGTGACAATGGGATTTTAGTTATTCCGTTTTAGTTAAGAAAAAGTTATTGTCCTTTAGAGATGCGTCTGACTATAGAGATGAAAGCATGAGTGAATGTGATTTACTTATAGTAACTTAGTGGAAAGGTGCTCAAGTGTATAATGGTGAAGGTGGTGACGGTGCTAAGGGAGTACATAAAAGAACCACCTTTGGACATGGGTTGATATTTGTTGTATTGGACACATGTAGATTTATTATACTGTTAGCCAGCTTTCTGTTATTATAATAAACACCTGAGATAGATTAACTTATATAAAGAAAAGGTTTATTTTGGCTCACAATTTTGCAGGTTTCAGTCCATGACTGATTGACCCATTGGTTTTGTGCTTGTGATGAGGTAGCACATCATGGAAAGAGCATATGGAGGAGTAATCTGTTGATTACTTTGTGACTAGGAAATGAAAAAGAGAGAAAGAGTTCAGGGTCTCATAATCCTTTTTGAGGGTACACCCCTAGTGACCTAAAAACTTCCATCAGGCCCCACCTCTTAAAGTTTCTACCACCTCCCAATAGTGCCATGTTGGGGACCAAGACTTTAACACATAAGTATTTGGGGAAATTTCAGATTCAAACTATAGCACATTTTTTTCTGTGTGGTGCTGGGGATTGAACCTAGGGGCTCAAGCATGCTAGGCAAGGGCTCTACCACTGAGCCACATCCTAGCCCCACAGTGCATGTTAATGTCTCTATTATGTATATTTGAAAATTTCCACAGGAAAATGTTTCAGACTTAAACTTAACTCTTAGGCAATGTTAAATAAATGTTAAAAAAATAATATGGAAAAATAAGTCAATTCACAGAAAAACTATTAAGCAAATAAGAATATTATAAGTGGTATGTGGGTAGGCATTAGTCAGATTCTTGAAGTCTATAAAACACTGGCCTGCTGGAAAAAGTCCAAGCTCCTACTTGGGGACCTGCAGTCCTCTCTGTTGAAGCCTTTTCCTACCTCCTTTCTGGCCACTTGGACTGCAGCACTGTCAGGTCACCAGTAGTTCCCAGTGGGCCAGGCTCTTACATATGTGCATCTTTATGCAGACTCTTCTGTTTTTTAGAATGCTTTCCAAACACATTTGCTCAGATAATTCCTACTCATTCTTTAAGCTCATCCCAAACAATGGAAGTGAAAAGAAAGGAACCTTGTGAGACATTCTGAAGGAGAAGCAATTGAAGCCACTTGGAGACTAGTTGTGACTTGGTGTCATGATAAGGAGTCAGGAATAACACCGAGGTCTTAATGATGTAATGAATGGTACCTCTGACAGACTAGGGAGGCTGGAACGGGGATGTGTTCTAGATGATCAGTGGTGTGTTAGTCAGGTATTCACCGATGTGACAAAAATACCTGACCAGAACAACTTAGAGGAGGGAAAAATTATTTTGAACTCACAGTTCCAGGGGTTCAGTCTGAGGTGAGCTGACTCCATTGCTGTGGGTTCTAGATGAGGCAGAGCATCATGGTAGAAGGGCGTGGCTGAGGAAAGCTGCTCTGCAGAAAGAGAGTTGAGAAGAAGTCAGGGATAAAAGATAAAACCCAAAGTAACACCCCTAGTGATCTGACTTCCTCTAGCCATGCCCCACCTGCTACACTTACCACCCAATTAGTCTATGCAATTTATTAACCCATCAGTTAATCAAATGGATTGATATACTAATTAGGATACAGCTCTCATAATCTAATAATTTATTAACCCATCAGTTAATCAAATGGATTGATATACTGATCAGGATACAGCTCTCATAATCTTTGCCTCTAAGCCTTCCTGCATAAACACAGGAACTTTGGGGGGATACCTCATATTCAAACCTTAATAAGTGGTAACTGAAGATTTAGATATGTTGAATTTCGGATATCCCCGATGGCTCCAAGATGTTGGGAGCAGCCGAAAACTGGATGGGGGCCATTTTTCTCCAGCCAGATATTGAGTCTTTAGTAGATAATCCTAGGATAGAAATGATATAGAATCCTATTGCTCCTCTTTCTCCTTCCTGTCAGTCATATATTGAGCATTATTCTGCTGACAGTGAGGCAGAGTAAAAGAAGGGAGAAGGTATGAAATACAAATGAGTCATTTGCTGCTTTTTAGGAGTGTTGAGAAAGCTTTGGGGGTTGGGAGAGTTAGAAACTGTTGGTTTATATAAACTTTTCCATTATGACAGAATTCTAATTATATTCCTCATCCACAATTGTTCTTACTTCAGTTTGTTCAGAAGAAGCCATAGTTAATGCAGGTTCACCATGGCTTGTGAACTGCAGGGATAACTGGAAACATTCTACAAGACCTACCTGAATATCATGGCCTTTTATATCACTTGATCTTTAATGAGGAGAAACAATATAGTTACAGCATCTAGGGAGATGAGGTGGGTTCCTTTCCCTATGCATATGTTGCCCCACAGACACAATGAATGATGCTGGTTCTGTTTTCAAGTTTCTGCAGCAAAGAGCTACTTTTGTATTGGTCTGTTAACACTTCAACCATTCTATTTTGGTTCTTCGAGAGGCAGCTTGCTGTTCTGGCATGCTAGACAAGGGAGGATTTGATCTAAATTTAGTTGGAGTAAATATGACATTGCTCTTCCACTGGATTGGGATTTTCCATTTATAGAATGATGAGTTAGTTTTACCTTCGTCCTTTCTAACACCCATCCCAATGTCCCCACTCCCTTCCTTGGCAGCAGAGGTTAGAGTCCAGTTCTACTGAGATGTTTTTGCAATTGTCATCATTTATTCTTTTGTATTTAAAACTGAGGAATGCATGATTACCCCTCTGGATCTCCTGGTGAGTATAGGATTTTACACTATTTGCATTGTATAATTTATGACATGCTTGGAGCTCACTGTTAGGACTTGTAAAAAGTAGAAAGGATGAATCTGTAGGAGAAAAAGAAAAAAGAGGAAATGAACACATAAGCATAGTGCAGTTATTCAGTGAAATACAAAATCTTGCCGTAGTTTGTTTTGTTTGAATCAGATTTTACTTCTCAGGACCCACTTGTTTTCCATTTGCACCAACCCAGTCCTTTTGGTGTTGACATTTTGTACTCTGAAGTTTTTAAGATGTCATGCTTGGTGATTTGTTCTTTGGGAAACTATTTCTTGAAATGCCAGGTTGTTCTCATCTTATATGGAGTTTGGAGTCTACCACGGATGTTATTTTAATTTTAATGGTGAGTTCTTTTATATTTCACTTAATTCAACCCAAGATTTTGTCAATAGATTCAAATTTACTTTAACACATGAAAAGAGAGGGAACAGAAAGGTTCTTAGGACAAAATTATATCCTTTTTAAAATTGAGGCTGTTGGTTGGTTTGTGTTCTTGCTTTAATGTACATTTTCATTATTTAGGGTGAAACAAGTGTTCATAAAGGTGATTTGTGAATATATGAAAAAATAAGAGATGCATGAGAGTTGTGCATAAAATCTCCATGGTATATTTAAACACACTCAACAGCTACCCTAAAGAGCAAATTTAGTACTTATCCAAATTGGAAAGCCAATGAGAGGTTACTGTGGGCATGGATGGAGTCTTTATTCAAATAGTCATTTAGTATGGTTGCTGCTCCAATGTATCCCTCTGATGGTGTGGGTAGATTTATGCCTGTCCATTAAGGCATTTATCACTCTTTATTATGCTTTAGAATCATACAGGGAAGATTTTTCACAATAAAGTATCTGCCAGGCCTTGAATCCCATGGATTCTGAGTCAGTCATTCTGGGCTCTACCCCAGAACACTGATTCAGATGCTCTGAGGTGCAGGGCCTGGGAAATCTGTATTGATGTTCACAAAAGAATGGAAATACCAGGCTTATCTAGTAGGGATGGCCCTTGACCAACATTATTTAACATCCCAGGACATGTTGAACTAGGGATCAGGTTGAGGTTAATTCATTAGGGTCTGTGAAAGAATTTGGGAATTCTTTCTCCCATGAGATTGAGAGTAGATGATGATGACACAAATCACAATGACAAGTGGCACCAAGCTGTATATCAATCAAGCTTTTGTTTTCTCTAAGTAGAGGACTTTGCACTTGTTCTTTATGGATATGTGATTTTTGTCTGATTAATGGGTATTGTTCGATGAGCACCTGCCCTCATGTTCTTAAAATATTTATCATTAGTTAAATCAACATTTTTTCTAACAATTATAAGGACTTGGAAAGAATAAAAGTACCCTCAGTCTTTGTTGGCTGTATTCACAAAAAACAATACCTGAACTATTTCACCATGTTTTTTGAAAAAAATTAATTTGCCATAAAAGTGACCTTTCTTTGTCAGTGAGTACAATTTTATAGATTGATTTTAGCTTCAGTACGCCATTATTGCTGTCAGAGGTGAGTAGGGAATTTGTATTCCCCTTTCCTCCATCCCATTTTAGAACCAGACTGTGTAAAAATTGGAGATGGTAAAAGCATTGTGCTAGGAATAGTAGGACTTTAATTCTAGTACTTTATTTTTCTTAGTTCTGTGACCTCTGGCAAGCCACTCAATGTCTCTGGGTTTCATTTTCCTTATGTAAAACACATCCATAACATGTCTGAAAGCAGGGGACCAGACCAGTTAAACTCTTAAAGCCCATTTCACTGCCTGACTATAAAGGAGAGAAGTATGTCTAAGGCAAGGTCAAGTCAAGCGGGGTGGGCTGTGAGGGAGGGGTCCTCAGGGCTCCACAAGACTATGCGGCCCTGCTAGCGTTATCCTTCAACCACCTCGCCAGTCTTGCCCTTGGTTGCTATGGTTTTCCACATCTCCTAGTTGGTAGATGCTTTTTTTTTTTTTTTTTACCAAATAATGTGTGATAAAGCCTCAGTGGGGCTCCTGAATCATTTGTGAGGAATTAAATATAATTTTCCAGAGTTGTTTATTGGCTTAGAGAGTTGCAGTGGTAAAAACATGTACTTGTTAATTCACAGATATACATTTATGACTAGGAAGCATTTTAATGAAACATTCATGACTATTTCCTGCTTTTTTCTGAAAAAAAAAAAAATAAACTCAACACTGTAGGGTTTTTTGTTTGTTTGTTCAATTGCTTATTAGAGTGCTTTCTTCTGCCTGGGTAATATAAAGATGTAGTTAATGTTTTTTCCCCCCTGTTTTGCAAAGATGTTATTGAACCCACAAATATACTCTGGTCTCTAGAGGAGAAAAAAGGTTTTTACTTTTTAAATTACTGAAATAAAGGGAAACGATTACATGGTAATAGTTCCATTTGCTGTGTGAGAATTCCACAGAAAATAATAACACTAGATAGATTAATTACTGTGGTGATTTTTGAAGCATAGGATGCTGTCATACTGCAAACATTGCTTGTCTGTGGTGGGCTTTCTGGGCTGCATGGCTTCAGTGTGCCCCTACAGATTCACTTACTGTCCTGTACATCCTCCTTAGTGCCCTGGGAGGCTGTATCACATGACTACATCTACTGGTGTCTTAGTCAGCTTGGACTGCTCTAACAAAATACCACAGGCTGTTTGAACTAATATTTATTTCTCACAATTCTGCAGGCTGGGAAGTTTAAATCAAGGTGCTAGCAGATCTGGTGTTTGATGGCTTGCTGACTGCTGCCTTCGTACTGTATGAGAGAGAGAGAGAGAGAGAGAGAGAGAGAGAGAGAGAGAGCTGTTCTCCTCTCTTTCTCTCTTTGAATACGAATTGCATCATGAGTTATCCACCTCATGACCTCATTTAAGTTTAACTACCTCCCAAAATTTCCACATCCAATCATCACACCAAGGTGAGGTTTCAACATACGGATTTGGGGATATAGGTGGCACAAACATTCAGTTCATAGCAACCAAGATCCCTTGTCCTGCCCTCTGGACTAAGGCTGGGCTTGTTTAACATAAGACACTGGTAGGAGGGCTGGAGAAGAGTGAAGTCAGGGTGTTCTCCTGGCTTCCACCTGTTGGACTGTATCTACTGTTGGGCATCCTGGACTCTCTCCAGTGTTAACTTCAAGGGGAATCTGTAGCTCTGTCTTGCTGTGCTGTTTTTCTGCATGTCTTAATTCTGCCCCCCCCCCCCCCCGCTTTGCAAATAATCACTTATTAAGCCCTCCTCAACTTCCCATTCTAGAACATAGTGTAGTTCCTGCTAGAACCTTGACTGGTGTCTGAAGAGTTGGTCACAAAAGACTTCTTGAGAACTTTCTTGCAACATTAATATCTGTTGCTGCACTTGATGTTACTTATAATACTTATTTCTTTTTAATTCTAATTTGTTGTATATAACAGCAGAATGCATTACAATTCATATTATACATATAGAGCCCAAGTTTTCATATATCTGGTTGTACACAAAGTAGAATCACACCATTCATGTCTTTACTTCTTGATTGACTCAGGGGAAATGGATACTGAAGCGATTTGGCCAAGAAACCACAAACTTCCTTGATCAAAAAAGAAAAAAAAATGTGTCTTCTTCTATCTTCTTATTTTAAAAATGATAGTAATTGCTAGGGGAGGTGTGGAAGATGAACATTTTGCATTTTCTGGTGAGGTGATAAATCTCTATAATTTTGTTGGCAAGAAATTTGTCAGTTTATAGTAATGGCCTTCAAAATATTTAATTTATTGATCCAGTAATTCTGCGTCCAGCAGTCCATCCGTAGGAAATATTGCAATGAGAGATGCAGCTTTTTATTGTTATAACTAAAATACCTAACAAGAACAACTTAGAGGAAGGAAAATTTATTTTGGGCTCATGGTTTCAGATTCTGTAGCCTGCAGGTTCCGTTGCGCTGGTCCCAAAGTGAGACAAAACGTTATAGCAGAAGGGGGTGGTGGAGGAAAGCTGCTCAGCTCATGGCTGATGTGAATCAGAAAGAACGAGCCATGGGGAAAAGAAGTAACCCCTATGAGTGTGGCCCTGGTGATCTGCTTCCTTCAGCCACGCCTCTTCTTCCTACAGTTACCACTAAGTCCATTCAAATTATTAATCCATCAAATGGATTAATCCACTGATTAGGTTGCAGCTCTCATACTCTAATTATTTCCCTTCTGAACATTCCTGCATTAACACAGGAAATATTGGGGGACATTTCATATCCAAACCATAAGATTCTGCTCCTGGGCCCCAAAAGTTTATGTCCATCTCATGATGCAAAATGCATTTAGTCCATCTCCAAGAGTTCCATAGTCTTAATAGTTCTAGCACTGCCCCCAAAGTCCAAGTCCAAAGTCTCACCTCAGACTCAAGGCAAACTCCTGCCTGTGAGCCCCTGTAAAGATCAAAAGCAAGTTATACACATCCACTATATAATGGTATAGAATAAACTTTGCATTCCAAAAGTGTGAGATAGGGCCTAGAAAGAAGAGATGGGACTAAAGCAACATCAAAATCCACCTGGGCAAGAAGTCCTGTAGTTCTACATCTAGCAACCGGGGCACATGGTGGTGAGACTTGCCTCTTATGATCTCCAAAGGACTTGGGCTGCCATACCGCTATGTACTTGCTAGTTGCAGGTCTTATGGCCTTTCTCTTAGACTGTCCACAGCCAGCAGCTTTCGTTGGCAGATATTCAACGTTATTGGTATCTCTTAATTTTGGGAGTCTCCACTGCAGCTTCAACTTCATTCTCATAGCTTCATGTACTCCCTCTTCATGTTCTTCCTTTAGAAATTCTGTCCCTGCTATGCTTTACCTGGCCTCCCAAGCCTTACCTTGAACTCTAGGTGGAAGCCTCCATGACCCTCTAATTCTAGCATCCTGCATTCCTACAAAGCCCATACCACATAGATGATGCCAAGGTCTTCCACCAGCTCAAGCAGTATACAGATCCTCTTGAACCATGGCCTTAGTGGCTTCTGAGTACCTGAGTCGATGAACATGGTGAATAGAATCCTGGGGAAACAACTTCCTAAGTCCCCCTGTATGAACATGGGGCCCTTAAGTTCTTTTAAATGAGTTTTCACTACTATATTCTTGAGCCTGAGATGGGTGTGGTCTTGCTGATTCCTAAGCTGCTCTCAAGCCATCTTTTCTATTGTCTCTGGGCAGAGCACTTAGCTTCTTTTTAGTGGTGGTGATCTCTTCAACAACCATACCTTATTGACTCCCATTGAACTTGTGCTTCTCTGGTAAAGCTGCCTGTTTTTAAATTACTTGTTCTCTGATTTCTGCTCCCAATTCTCAAAATAAACCTGGCTAAAAGCTGCCAGAAAAATCCATTCAACTGTCTGAATTCTGTTCTGTATTGAAATTTTCTCCACTAGATTAATTAGTCTATCACTTTTAAAGACTCAGGACACGGTAAAAATATAGACAATTTCTTTGCCAGAATGTAACATGAATACTTCGAGTCCAATTTTCAAGAGTCCCTGTTCCCTTCTGAAATATCACGAGCACAAGCTTTATTGTCTACATTCTTATTGATATTCTGGTCTTCTGAGCTCTCACCAGAATTGCCCATTAAGCTCTGCTTATAAGGTTCTAAGGATTCTTCAGGCTGAATATCCAAACTTTTCCAAACTCCTTCCACAAATAAGCTCCAAAAGCTTCTGAATCACATGGTCACGTTAGTCACAACAATGACCCTATTTCTTGGTACCAATTTCTGTGTTCGTCAGCTTTTTTATCACTGTGACCAAAATACCTGAGAAGAACATCTTGGAGGTGAAAAAATTTATTTTGGGCTCATGGATTCAGAGGTTCAGTCTATAGTCTGCGTGATCCATTGCTCTGGGCCTGAGGTGAGGCAGAATATCATGGTAAAAGGGCTGGCAGAGAAAAGCTGCTCACTTAAAAAGAGCCAGGAAGCAGAGCGAGAGAAAGTTGCTATGCAAGGAGCTGGGGTACAACGTGTGATCCCCAGGGGCATTCCCCTGGTAACTTACCTCCTCTAGCCGTGCCCTACCTACCTGTAGTTACCATCCAGTTAGTCCATTCAAATTATTGATTCATCAAATGGATTAATTTACTGATTAGGTTACAGCTCTCATAATGCAATTATCTCACCTCTGAATATTCCTGAATTAACACAGGAGCTTTTGGGGGACACCTTGTATCCAAATCAGATACATGCACAAAGAATCCAATAATATAGTTACTTATAATTGTTCATAATAATGTAGACATCTAAATATTCAGTAGTTTGGAAATAGGCTCATAAACTACATGTATAAGGTACATTATGAAACCATTATAATTAATTTTACAAAGATATTAAATAACATGATAAAAAATTGGACTACAAAAATTTTTTATACAAGATGAATGCAACTATTTCAAGATACATGTATTTGTATGTTTATATATATGTGCATGCATATATGTGTGTTTATATATATGTGCACGCACACACACACACAAACACATATATATATATGTGTGTGTATAAACACACACACACATACAGAGAGACAGACAAAGAGAGACAGAGAGGCAGAGAGATATCCAGAAAAAAATACACCAAAAAGTTTTCAATGATTATCCTTTGACAGAGATGATAAATGACTCTGATTTTTCTTCCTGTTATTTTCTGTATTCTCTAAGATATACATTACTTCGGATTAAATATTAATTCTGTTTATTTAGCAAATATGTTACTGTAAAAAAAAGAAAGCATTTTTAAGGCTGCTATCTTCTGGAAAATGAAGACTATTTTCTGAGAGTTTAGCTCTGGCTCTGATCTTGCATGTCACACCCATCGAGGATGGCTGCCTTTCCTAACCTCTGTCTCCTTTCCAGATGGACCTGAATGTATGTGCCTCCTCTTTACTTTTTTCATTTCATTGTAGAAAAACCACATAATATTAAATTCATCATCTTAACCACTTTTAAGTGTGCAGGTAAATAGTCTTAATTATTCACATTGCTCTGTAGAACTCTGGAACTTCTTTGTCTTGCAAATTTGAAATTCTTTACACATTAACAATGATGTTCCCTTCTTCCCCAGCCCTGGATAATCATCTTTCTACTTTTTTGTTTCTTTGATTTTCATTACTTTTTGTACTTCTTGCAAGTGGAATTGTATAAAATTTGTCCTTTTGTGATTTCACTTAGCAGAATGTTCTTGAGATTCATCCATATTGTAGCATGTGAGTTGCCTTCTTTTTAAAGGCTGAATAATATTCCATTGAGTGTATACACCAAACTTTCTTTATCCCTTCTTCTGTTGATGGACATTTGGGTTGTCTCCTCTTATTCACTATTGTGAGTAATGCTATGGTGAACATATATGTGCAAATATTTCTTCAAGATTCTTTTTTTAAGTCTTTTGAATATATGTGTGTGCCCAGAAGTGAGATTGCTGGAATATATATATATATATATATATATATATATGTGTGTGTGTGTGTGTGTGTGTGTGTGTGTGTGTGTGTGTGTACACACATACAGGGAGACAGATAAAGAAATAAAATTTTTATGGAACCCCCATAGAGTATCCCATAACAGCTGGACCATTTTAAATTCCCACCAATACACAAAGGTTCCAGTTTCTCCACATCCTTGTCAACACTTGTTATTTTCTGTTCTTTTAATAGTGGTAATCCTGGTGGGTGTGAGGTGATACCTTGTGGTGGTTTAGATTTGCCTTTCTCTGATGATTAGTGATGCTGAGCATCTTTTTGTGTGCTTCTTGAACATTTGTGTTCATTGGAGAAATGTTTATTCAAGCCCTTTTCTTTGTCCTCTTTAAAATCAGATTGTTTTATTCTTGTTGAATTATAGAAGTTCCTTCTATCTTCTGGATATAAACTCCTTATCAGATTTGCAGTTATTTTCTTCCGCTCCGTAGGTTGCCTTTTCACTGCATCGCTTGTTTTCCTTGACTCACAGAAGTTTTAAAATTCCTTGTAGTTCCTTTTGCTTATTTTTTTTTTCTGTGCTTTTGGTGTCATATCCAAGAACTCATTGTCAAATTCAGTGTCCTAAAGACTTTAGCCTTATATGTCCTTTCAGAAGATTAATAATCTTAGATCTGTGGTTTAGGTGCTTAATTCAGTTTGATATATATATGAATTATGATATGATATAAAGTAAAGGTCCAACTTCACTGTTCTGCATGTACATATCCAGTTTTCCCAACACCATTTATCGAAGAAACTGAACTCTCTCCCTGTGTGGTCTTGGCACCCTGATTGAAATTTCTGGACTCTTCATTCTGTTTCACTGGTCTATATATCTATCTTTATGCCAGAACCACACTGCTTAATGGCTGTTGTTTGTAGTATGTTTGAAAGTCATTTTCTGTGTTTTTCTGGAGAGGAAGTTTTGATCTGCCTTTTAGCCTCCTAATATTTTGCTTTAATTTCTGCATCTCTTTGGGAACCCCCCACCCCCCGCTTTCATGATCACCATCCTTTTTCCTGGCTAGCCATGGGTTTTTAAATATTCTTTTATGTGAGGTTATGGAAATTGATTTTATTCCTCATTCATGAAGACCTGATCCAATCTGTGGGTTTTCTGGGTCCTACAGACTTTCAGCATGGAGGTATAGAGATGGACCCATAGGAAGCAAAGCAAACGTTATGATTTGGCAGACAGCTGTGTGCCTATGGGCTTTCTGATAAGATGAAAATATTTCAGGGGAGTGGGTTGGGTAGGGTCACACACCATCCTGCTTTAGGAGGCAATACCTTAAGGAATTGGATGTCATTTTGGAAAGGAGAGTGCAGAGTCTACAAGAAAACACACACAGTTGAAATTTAAGCAGAAAAAAAAAAAAGAGTGAAGAACAGGATGCTTTGAACACTTGAACATGAAGTGCCTGCATGGGAGGTGAAATCTGGGGGGAAAGCACATGGAATGGAGTAAAATAGGTGGAAGACAGGTCCTGCCAATTTTAAATCCTGCCTCAGCACTGCCTGGTACCAGATATGATGACCAACAAGCCATAAGAATTGATTGCTATCTGATTCAAGGTGAGTGGCACCAAATCATAGTGACTTTCATTTATTGAGCATGGGCTATGTGCCAAGCACTGTGCCAAGCATGTAGATGTATTAGGTCTTTTAATCTCTCAACAAGGCCTGCAAAATAGATTTTATAATTCCATTTTATGGGTGAGAAAACTGAGGCTCAGAGAAAGAAAGGCACTTGTCCAAGCCATACAGTTAGCAAGTTTAGAGTTGCGTTTTAAACCCAAAGCCTGTCTTCTAGCTGCCTCTGAAATGCTTCCCCTGTAGTGGGGGCCCTGAGTTTGAGTCTCAGCTCTGCCAGTCGCAGTGCAACCTTTCCCAATGATCAGCTTCCTATTCCAAAATTAATAATGCGGTATAATTTACACAGTACACGTTGCATTAGAGTGTAAAGGGCTTTCAAACACAACCTTCAACTTCATCCTCACAGAAACTTTGAGCAATATCAAGCACACTATTCTACAGACCTATTTTATTATTGGAGCTATAAAGTTATCTGAATTGGAGAACCCTCAGCCATGTCTGTATGTACAGAGAGATGGTGGTGAAGACAAGACCTGTTGCTTATCCTGCTCATCCTGTGTTAGCCTTGATTCTTGACTGTTACTAGGGGCAGATGCACCATGAACTTGGGACTTTGGGGCCCTTCATTTGCACAGGCTCCTTCTGAGGTTCTGGAAGTGGCCCTGACAATAGACTTATTCTTTTCTCATACTTCCTCTCATTCATTGCAAGTGCTTTTGGAGTGACTGTTGGAAATTTAGGGATTCAGGTAAAGAGAAGTTGAATTGGGGCTACATCTAATTTGGATTTGACTACTTACTATTTTCTAAATATATGTTCTAGCCTGTGTTTTTCTTGAATTGTTTCTCACCTCCCCCTGCTGTGTCCTTGTACCAGTGCTTCATGTTAAAATTCCCACTGATAATCTGATCAAATGCACTTCCCTCACGACTTCCCTGATCCTCCCACATGGGAGTCACCCTCCCTCCTCTGCATTCCCACAGCGCTTTGCTTTATGGAAATCTCTTCCCATACTCCTAGCACTCATCTGCCACCTAGTTATGTGGTTTTTTTTTCCCCCTCTCTGTGTCTTGAACAGACTGCCATCTCCTTCACTATTCTCTCACTTTCCCTTTTCAAATCCTGCTACTTTGTGCTTACACTTTCTAGTATCATCTCCCTGCTCAGACTGTCAATACTTTGCAAGCATGAATCCAGTTTAGCTCAGCTTTTCATCCTCCTTGAATATCTTGCTGAGTGTCTTGTACATACAAATCTCTCATCAAATCCCTGTCAAATGAATAAACATTCTTTTTAATCTTTCAAAGAAATATTAGAAATGAGGAGACAATTACTTATTATAATCCCAAATAAATATTTTTTTTTAAATTGAACGGTTAGCAAGGTTGATGATTATCTCTTGCTGCATAAAAATTTACCCCCATAACTCAGGGGCTCAAAACAATGTTTATAAACAGTGTCTGTGGGTCAGAAATGTAGACGTGACTTAGCTGGGTCCTCAGTCTCCCCCAAGGCTACAGTCAGCTCAGGCCTCAACTGGAAAGGATCCCTCCCTTCCTGGCTCACTTACATGGTTGTGGGCAGGATTCAGTCCCTCGCAGGTGATTGCACTAAGGCCTATGTACCACAGGAGCTGTGGCCCAAGTCTTCCTTTGGTCCCTTGCAAATAGGCCTCTCCATAGAGCATCTTGCAATATGGCTGCTTACATCATGGAAACAAGTAGACAAGGCATAGTAGAAGCTACAGTCTCTTATGGTTCAATCTTAAAAGTGAACTCCATACATTTTGGTATGTTCTATTTATTAATGCAAAGGACAAGGTTCAGTCAATTATCAAAGGGAAGGGACCGGACTGGGGCTATGGCTCAGCGGTAGAACACTTCCCTAGCACGTGCGAGGCCCTGGGTTTGATCCTCAGCACCCCATAAAAATAAATGAGTAAAGGTATTGCGTCCAACTACAACTAAAAAAATAAATAAATATTTTTAAAAAGGGAAGGGACCACACCGAAATATGAATATCAAGAGGCCAGGATCATCAAGGACCATTTTAGAAGGCTGCTCATTGGGCAGACAGCTGTAGTTGTGTACATTGTGACACCTTTTTATTGAAGTTATTGCTAGCTGTATCATGGAGGAATGGCTTCCAGAAATGGGAATCCAGCAAAGTAGTGAAAGAAAAGGTTGGAAAAGAAATTCGAGGGCGGGTCTCTGGATCTTAAATGCAAAGCTAAGGAATTCAGATTTTCACATAAAGGTAGTGGGGAATCACAGATATATTTGAGTTCAGGAATAGTCTAGATTGGTCCATTTAGTATTGTGATTCTAAAAACTCAAGGAGATTACAGAGAACACAGCTTAGAGACAAGGAGACTTGTTCCCAGATGATTGCATTCATTTTAGTGAGGGGCAATGAACCGTTATCAATAGAGGGAATAAAAGTGTAAAGTGTGTGATTCTTTGTCATGCAACAACATCATCCATGGTTTGCTTCTTTAACCTGTGTTGCAAAAGCCTCTCTCCTTATGGTTGATGTTAGTATTTTACAAAGTACATCAGGCAGGTGCCATTTTCCCATTGAAGACAGGTGGTAGTGACTAAGGTCTGAATGGAGCCACCAGGAGCTGTATCAGTTCATCCAATAAAGAGGCTTTAATTTATTGACTCCCTAAATGAGTCTCTAGTCACTTAACTCCTTATGTTTTTGATTATCCTTATGTTAGACTGCATATTTCCCTAGAGACATCTCTTAGGATTTCTATAGCATAATAAGAAATTGAGTTATAATCCTCTTATTTGGGGGGACATTCTAAGTTGCCCTGGATTGGATTGCCCTGGATTTCCTTGCACAAATCTGGGGAGGTCCAAACAAAAAAATTCCCTCAGATATTTGTAAGGAAGAGGTGGAATTTATAGACTTTAATTTCATTTAATCCTCATTATGACTTGATAAAGCAGCATTATGGTCATATTTTCTGCATTATACAGGTCAAGGTCATGAAACAGCTTTATAGGCATTGAGCAATATGACAAAAAGAAAAGACACAGCTGAAATACTACAAAGTTGGAATGAAAGGAAATATGTAAAGGGGAAATAATACTATATACATACTTTCTTCTGGGGCAACATGTACTAATTTTAACTGATCATATTTTTGTTGGTAGATGACAGTATATTGGACATTCTTCAAAAGTACAAATTATATAGCATTTTCCTATTTTTCAAAATTAAATTTTAGAAAGATTGAAATAAATTTTGCCCTCATGCATACACTCTGTCTTCCTTTCATGCTAATTCATATTTAGCTGCAAGATAATTCTTCCATAAAGGCATTCTCCTGCTGAAGTATTACTGACTCCCCATTGCTCATATGATAGAACCCAGCCACCCCATCTGAAAGTTTTCAGTGGATTTTTTCCCTTTTACAGGGTTCTTTGAAATACTGCATGTTTGAAAGGATTAAAAGATTCAGAGTCCCACAGCCCCAGCCAGTAGTTACTATAACACAAGCCCTGGTGCCGTCAGTCCCAAGTAATCTCACAGCACCCATAAAAGTAGCTGCAGGTAGCATGGTGCCCTTCTTCTTTTGTTACGGGTTGCACATGGTGTCAGAGCCAGGTCTTCCTGCATACTTCAGAGGAAACATCCTCTGAGGTTCCAGAGTGAACCAACTTTCTTGTGGATTTGGCCTGCCCACTTGCTTTCTACCTCTCTGTGCAACTCAACTCATTTGTATTCTATCACTAGGAGAACAATAGCTTTCCTCAATGGTAATAAAACAAAAACTTTCCCATTAATAAATTGTGACAGGAGCACCTGTTGAGGGTCACTTCCCTGGAAGCTACTCCAACTCTGAACTCTATCCCCACTTTCCCCTCCCTCTGCTTCCCCCACCTCTAGGCTCTCTCTGTTCCTGATGGAGTGCTTTTGCTCACAGTGATCGCTGCTGCCTGGTTATCTCCTCCATCCACTGAAATCCTAACTACACTTCAAGATCAGGTCTCATTTTTGCTCCATGACTTCTGCCCCCTCGGGTCTCCTGCTCCCCAAACCTCCAACATCTTTTGTCTGTGTAGCTCATTCAGTGCTTGCCTATTAAGGGCTGTGTATGTACATCACTGCTTTGACAAAATCACAGTTGTCTTGAGACTCAGGGGCATGTATTATATTTTACATCCACTGCGGAACCTGACAGGCCTGTGCATAATAGGGGGCCACAAATCTCAGTCTGAGAGATTCCTGACTTTTTCCCTATATGAGGCATCAAGAGGACAGCTATTTTAAAAGCAGCCAGTTTGCAGGTATTAAGTGTTCTGTGGGTGAGCCTGGGGGAAAATGGTTGTTGTTACTGCTGCATGATATTGTTCCGTTTTGGAGATGCCCTTGTGCAGCTCCACCCACCTTTGTTTTCCAAGATGGAAATGCTGAACCCCTGCCCCGCTTCTCTCACCCAGCATGCTTTGTGTTGCCCAGAGAGTTTGCTGTTTTCTAGAACTGTCCCCCAACTCCTGCCCAGTTCTCTGGATGACCAGCCACATGTGGAAGGAGCTGGCTGCTGAGCAGAAGTTCTGGGCAGTTTTCTGCAAAGCAATGGATTTCTGGTGCATATTTAAGAATTTGGCAGGGAGCACAGATGGCTTATACTGAATTTAAAAGAAAAGTAATTTGAAAGGATTCCAGGGGGGTATGTGGAAAGGATAGATATTTTACTACCACAGGTAGGCCATCTTTTTATCTTTTTAAAATTTAAATATGCTATTGCCTGCATTTTCTAATTTGCTCTCTCCTGAGTTACATTGGATTACCAGATATCATTATTTAGAATACCCTCTTTCTATGGATGTTGAAACTCCTTGCAAAACAGCCTGAATTCATAGCTTTTCCTAATACAGTGGTTTCAGTCCTAGGTGTACATTATAATTGTGAGGGGCTTTAATAAAAATCTCCATCCCCTTTCTAGACCAAGGAAATTGAAATTTTGCATTGCATCTGGGATTCGCGTATTTCTGAAAACACTCTCACAAGATCTGAACATTCCTCTACAGTTGAGGATCACTTACTTTCCTAGTGTGTTCTCTGTGATCTCAGCTGGAACTTGCTGGAAACAACCTGCTTGGTGGTGAGCAGCTATATTACTTTTTGCCTGACTTGGTAATTACTTTTGTATTTCCTTCTTACAGAAATTATATAAGAAGAAACTTGGGAGAAGAGATAATTAGAGGGATTTGAGATTCATCATAGAACTCCTTCCTGGCCCAAACAAATGTGGATGCAGGTTATCAGTTGAAAGTCTAATATTGCCTTCAGCTGAGGAAATTGTTCATGCATTTGGAAAGATAGTGTACCCAAGTGCCTATTAAACAAGTTGTTTATTTGCTGTTTTTTCAAAATGTAAAGGGTGGAGGGAGGGAATGCTTTATAATTGCATATCAAACAAGGTAAACAAAAGAATTGTCAAAGCATTGGCTTCTATTTTATCCCATTTGGTGAATTTTACAAAAATTCTTTTAACTTTTTTTCTCCATGACACCCCCAGTGATGGTCCATATTTGCTGCAGAATTCTGGATCCTCTTGCCTTCCATTTTTATAGACATCTGAAGAAATATTTGATGAGGATAGAAAATACCTTCCTCTAGAGAAAAATCATAACCACTCTGTTGTTATTGAACATGCTCTAAAGCTTGTAGAACTGTATTTTACTGCTTGGTGAATTGGTCTGTTCTCAGAAGCTATTGTATGGGGACAGTAAAGAGTGCCAAAGCCCTCAGATAGCTGCTTAGAGATGCTTTAGAAGAAATACATCCAGTGTCAGAGCAGATTTCACTTTTCCTGGTTGTACTAGCATTTCATCCTCACTTGTCTTCATTCACCACTCATGATGCTTCTTACCTTCTCCCTTTAAATGTAGTCAATAATTTTCAAGCCATTTCTAAACTTTAAATGTTTTTGTTGTTTAAATGAAACATTTTGGAGAATCCAGATATTCCCTTGAAACCCCCTGCTCCTACGGTCTTTGTAAATGGCAATTCTACCCTCCTAGTTGTTCAGGCTTAGGACTTTGGGATGGTTCTCACTTCCAAATTCTCCACAAAGGCTGTGAGTCCTGTCATCAAAATGTATGCCCAATCTTTCCACCTGCACTTCCCCCACCCCCCCCCATCCAATTCTTCTTGTCTCTCCCAGAATATTACCACACCCTCTTGATTCTTCTCTTCCTTCTGCCCTTGACCCTCAGCCTGTTCCTTGCACAGCAGATGGTTTCTTTTAAATATTAAGATGATATCATCCTTAAGCTGCAAGTCCTCCCATAGCTCTCTGCCCCACTCAATATAAAATCTATAATCCTTGCAATGGCTTCCACAGCCCTAAATAATCTGACACTTGATCACTACACAAAGTAGAAACTTTCTCCTGTGCTAACTCAGCAATAGCCACACTTCTAGGACAAGCCAGAGTCATTTCCAGCCGAGAACATTTGCAGTAGGTGTTTCCTCTGCTTGGAACTTTCTTCCCCCAGGTATCTGTATGCCTGGCTGCCTTGCCTCTTTTAGGTCTCAGTGAAGCCCTCCTTGATAACCTATTGAAAAATTAAAGTTGCATCCTTCCTTGCCATGATTTTCTCCAAAGCACTTATTGCGTGGAAAATATTACATTTATCTATTATCTATCTATCTATCTGTCATTTGCTATCTACTATCCTCCAACTAGACCAAGCTCTGGAAAGGGAGGGCTTTTGTCACTTTTGTGTTGCCAGGGTCTGGAACATCGCTTAGCCAGTGTTTGTTAATTGAATTCTGAGTGGATGAAGGATGATGTATGCTAACTTTTAACTCCAACGAGTCAGGCTTCTGACCTTGTTACCAAACTTCTGTGATACATGCCATCAGAATTCTGAATTCTGAGGACAATGTTTTGTTGATTGGCTGAATGCAAATCTTTTAAGTAACACTGTTTACTTCAGTAGTCTAGTAAAAATAATGCAAAAGCATCAAAATGGTTCTCTAGGCTTTGTTGAATTATTGCCAGCAGTTAGAATATTGTTCTTTTGTTTTCTGGCTCTCTGGAATTATATAAAATAAGCTAAAATTCCATTCTGTGGAAGGTCTACAGAGTGGAGAAAAACTTCAAAAAGAACAAGGAAACAAAATAGTAAATGATAATTTAGGAAATTATCCACCTGAAAGGTGAAATTATGGGTGGCTTGATTTTTCTCAGGTCTGTATTTTAAATTTTTATATAATTCAATTGAATAATATTTGAAATGATGGCAAAACTAAACAGATTTTAAAAAGTAAAATAAATATGTTATCTCTCATGCATTTTACAATGTGCTTTGTATTTCTATCCTTATTAACTTAAATCTGTTAAGAGCAGAATACATGTAATGCCAGATTGCAAGCTGCCCAGACTCCCAAGACTTTTAAAATACTAGGTCCAGAATTATTAGTTCGTTCATTCTTTCATTGAAAAATGTTAATTGAGCACGATCTGGGTACCAGGCCCTATGTCCAGCACTGGGGATATAGCAAGGAACAAGATAGCAGGGCCCCTGGAGGTCTTTGCATTGCTTAAATTTATGCCACACTCCTGGAGCACAATCCAAATATGCTGTGAAATGATGCTAATCCTGAATTCATGGAATTTATTTACTGGAGAGAAATACAGGCAATGACAAGTAATTACAGGTTTGGGAAAGAGCTATGAGCATGAGGTAGGTGAAGTGCGTATAAGCTGAGGACTGCAGAGTGAAACTGAAGCAGTGCAACAAGACTGTTCCAGCTAGAGGGGAAGCAAGGCTGGACCACGGTGAGAACCCAGCAAAACAGCTCTGGAAAGGTATCTGGGGCCAACTCATGCAGGGGCTGGGGCCGAGTAGTGAGCATAGATGCAGTGGGGGCTGGGGGTGGTTTAACATAAGGAGTGCCAAGATCTGATTCTGTTTGAAGTTTTCTCTGGCCACTGAATAGACAACCATAAGCATGAGTTTGCAGTTCGCAAAAGTGCAGATTGGAGACACAAACTTGGACTACACTGCTATATTTAGTTTTGATGCACGGGAACACGTTGGGGATGAACTGTAGATACACAAGAATCTAGGCCCTGATCAAAGGAGCCAAGGAATCCAGACTGTAGAGACCTGACATGGGAAGAGTCAGCAGCAACAGGAATGGAGAATAAATTCACCTCAAAGTTGGAGGAAAACTGAGGGTGTCATTTTAAAGCCATAAAATTTCAGGGTAGGTTGTTATGTAGCAATTGACAACCAGAACCCTAGGAAACCCATTGACCATTCAGGTAAGTTGTCCTTAGAACAACAATATTATATCTTTTTTAATTACACAGTTTTATTTGGAACTAGTAATGTTGATTTTTGTAAGCATGAGAGAGAGAGAGAGAGAGAGAGAGAGAGAGAGAGAGAGAGAGAGAGAGAGAGAGACTTATTAAAGAAACTGTTAAATGGCTAATAACAGAGTTTTTAGGGGAATGTGGAGAATAACCTAGTTTACCTAGCCTTCTTCCCATAGGTCTGCTATTGTCTGCTAACTCCTTACACCTGCAGTATAATCACTGCTGTTCACAATGCTGACCTTGATTTTTCTTTCTGCACTTTGATTTAGAATCTTATTTTAGTGTTAAGTGTTGCTTGCATAGGTGATACTGCAAGACAATGACGTAATTGATGGAAAGGTACTGAGAGTACAGGAAAAGGATAAAGGATATAAAACAAAAAATACAGAAATTTACTTCTGGGCAGGTAACCACATGAATTAGAGACTGTAACATGCTCTAAGACAAATTCTCACAGTTTCCCTTGGAGACTTCGGCTGTCAGAGGTGTATCAGCATGGCCTGAAGGATGCCATTGGGTACAGAGTTAGGTTTTGTTGGTCTATTTGTTTGTAAACCACAGGCCTGGGCCAGGACTAGGGTGAGAGAAGTCAGGAACTTAGTGCACAAAATTTAAGGAGACACTCACTTTTGGGGGTGTGCATATGCGTGTGTGGTGTCTGAGAGCCAGTGCCTTCTTAAATTTTGCACAGTAGGTACTTTGTCCACCCTGTTCCTTGTCCTGCTTCCAGCTTCTTCCAGCTCTTCTGGTTTTGCTGTTTGCTGGCCTATTCATCAGATCCATGGAACCAACTCAGAGCTAGCACATTTCTGAGTGATAACTTCAGCACTGGGTGAAATGGAGGTCAATCTTCGGCAGATGCTCAGACCAGATCCAGGCTTTTGGCTTACTGGCTATCCCTTCTGAAAATTAATTTTTCTAGCATTTTACTTAACTATAATATTTATTTATTTCATTTGATTGATTTTATTTTTTTAAATACACAACAGCGGAATACATTACAATTCTTATTACACATATAGAGTACAATGTTTCATATATTTGTATAGAGAGTATGTTCATGCCAATTCATGCCTTTATACATGTACTTTGTTTATTTTTGCATTACAATTCTTATCACACATATATACCACAAATTTTCATATCTGTTTATATATAAAGTACGTTGACACCCAATTCGAGTCTTCATACATGTACTTTGGATAATGATGTCCATCTCATTCCACCATCCTTGCTAATCCCCTGCCCCCTCCCTTTCCCTCCCTCTCCTCTTCCCTATCTAGAATTCATCTAATCCTCCCATACTCCCCCTCCCTACCCCACTATGAGTCAGCCTCCTTATATCAAAGAAAACATTCCGCATTTGGTTTTTTGGGATTGGCTAACTTCACTTAGCATTATCTTTTCCAATGCCATCCATTTATCTGCAAATGCCTTAACTAGAATATTTAATTTAACCAAATAATCAATGACTTCTAGCCATGAAAGAAGGCAAAGAATTGAGTACACTTGAAATGCTCATGGTTGTCCACAGATAAACTTTACTTGAATGGACAAGTTGTTAAGTGAACTTCCCTACTGAGTTTATACCTCCAGGACACTGAACATCTTGCTGTAGTTTTACAGAAGGCCTTACTACCTGCTGTTGCAGTTAATATGGTGCCAAAGCACACCCTTTATCTTACCCCTGGAAATATATTGGTAATTCAAATTTTGCTTTTGCCCAGTGGTAGACTTAGCTACAAAGTGAATTTTCTATGCTAAATTGTGCTTACTATTTGTCAAGACAGTCACCTCTAGAATCTGAATTCTTGTGTAATTTGATGTAGCACAAAAATCAGCCTGTGAAGAAGATGTCTGTGTGATTTTGAAACTGCAGATGAAATTGCATTGTTTCAGCCTTTAATCTGTAAAAGGAACAAAACAGGTAAATGACAGAATAAGGTGTTTTATAAGCTTTAAGGGGTAGCAAGCTTTCTCTCACACAGACTTCCAACGCACTATCAGTATAATCAGAAGATCCTTCTCTGCTTTACATTTCTTCTTTGCCAAGTATTCTTATTACTTTAATCAATTTAAATTTGTGAGATTGATGATCCTTATAGAAGTCAGTGCCTTGCCATGAGATCTAACACTAAAAATACAATCCTGAAGGTCTTACTCTAAAACTGTTTTGTATGTTGTCAGAAAGGAAGTTTTCTCTTCTCTGTATTCATACTCACTTGGCGAATACTTTCTAAATGGGAAAGGCATGAAATAATTTAGGTTGATGAATTGTAGATACACTGAAGAGGTCAATTAATTTAAGTTCAGAAGAAACATAAGCTACTGAGATGTACGTAGCAGTTGTGTCACCTCTGACCTTTGGCAAGAACCACGTCTTGAATTATCTTGTAAGTAATTTATCTTCCCTTGCTTGCTTTCAGAGCTAGGAAGAATTCAGAGCTAGAAAAGTATACCATTTCTTTTCCTTCTTTCTTTCTTTTTTTTTTTTTTTTTGGTACCAGGGAATAAACTCAGGGCCACTCAACCACTGAACCACATCCCCAGCCCTGTTTTATATTTTATTTAGAGACAGGGTCTCACTGAGTTGCTTAGCACCTCACTTTTGTTGAGGCTGGCTTTGAACTCATGATCCTTCTGCCTCAGCCTCCCAAGCCATTGGGATAACAGGCGTGGGCCATTGGTCCCGGCTCATTTTTCTATTACTTACCCAATCTCATATTCTGATCTAGACTTCTGCCTTAAAATCTCTTCAATCCACTTTTGATTATCTTCATTTATTTGGAACAAAGGGTCATAGATGATGTCAGAATGCATATGATGATAATAATAAGCATTTATTGAAAGGTATTTGAATTTGGGCTGAAGACTGCCAATCTTTTTTTTTCTTTAATGATTTTTGCCTATGTGTTTACAGACAGAAGCAAAAGGTCATACACACACAAAAAAATCTGTATTTCAAATGTTTAAAGTTTTATTTCTCATACATAGGCTTTTAATATACTTGGGATTAATTCTTATTTGTGGTGGGGTATTGGGGTATGGGGATAACAATTTATTATTTTTCCCACATAGATAACTAGTTGTCTTAGGATATTTGCTGAATTATTTATCCATCTCTTCTCCCAGTCACTTATATCTTCTATCCTTCTATCACTTCTATCCTTCCCATGTGCTGTGCTTTCATAATGGTGTGGGTCTGTTTCTGAGTCCTCTGTTCCTTTAGGCAGCTTCCAAATTCCTCTACGGAGACCACCCAGTATTAGAAAGGTAGGTTTATAAGAAGTCTTGATATTTAGTAGGGTTAGCCTTCCCATCTCATTTTTTTTGATAGTTGCCTATTGCTAATCTTGGCCTCTTCTTGAATTTGAGTAATAGAATCAGCTTGTCAAATTTCAGAAACAACTTTGTTGAAATTTTTTCTTGAAATTGCATTTGATTCATAAATTGATTATAAGATTCTTCCCATCCTTGAACATTGTATATCTTTTTGTTTATTCGTGTGTTTTTAATGTCTCCTTAACACAGCCACATCAATGTTTATAGCAGCACAATTCACAAAAGCTAAACTGTGGAGCCAACCTGGATGCCCTTCAATGGATGAATGTATAAAAAATGTGGCACATATACACAATGGAATATTACTCAGCAATAAAAGAGAATAAAATCATGGCATTTGCAGGTAAATGGATGGTGTTGGAGAAGATAATGCTAAGTGAAGTTAGCCAATCCAAAAAAAAAAAAAATGCTGAATGTTTTCTCTGATATAAGGAGGCTGACTCATAGTGGGGTAGGGAGGGGGAGCAAGGGAGGATTAGATGAATTCTAGATAGGGAAAAGGGGTGGTAGGGAATGGGAGGGGGCAGGGGATTAGCAAGGATGGTAGAATGTGATGGACATCATTATCCAAAGTACATGTATGAAGTCTCAAATTGGGTGTCAACCTACTTTATATACAAACAGAGATATGAAAAATTGTGGTATATATATGTAATAAGAACTGTAATGCAAAAAAAAAAAAAAAAACCCAAAACAAAGTACATGTATAAAGGTATGAATTGGCATGAACATATTTTATATACAAAGATATGAAAAATTGTGCTCTATATGTGTAATAAGAATTGTAATGCATTCCACTGTCGTATATTAAAAAAATAAAATCAATTAAAAATAAATAAATTCCTGCTTAAACTTTTGTAGTTTTCGCCATATAAAATATCAATACATTCTTCATTGTGGTAACATCTTCTTTGAATTTTCTTTTCAAATCTAATGTTATGGGCATAAATGAGTCTTATTCATTTTAGAGAGTGGATTCTGTATGTCACAACTTGGCCATTGTCAATTCTAGTACATTATTTACAGATTTTCTTGTATATCATGTATAATTGAGGACAATTTTATTTCTTCCTTTTGATTCTTTGTTTCTCTCAATTTTTTTTGATTTTCTATCTTGGTTAGAATGTCTGCAGGTTATTAATTAGTTCTTGTAATAGCAGGAATCCATATCTTGAAATGGAACTTAAAAGGGGATGTTTCTAAAGCTTTATCATTAAATGTGATGCTTGCCATGGGTTTTTGGAAAAGGCCTTTTTCTCAGGCTATCAGCAGAATTGCTGCAATCCTACAACAAGCATAAAACAGCAGGATTATTGGAACAAGTTACAGTCCTTACGTTGAAATTGGTCCCGAGGCTGTAATTGATATTCATCATCATTCCCTTCTGTAACCCATTCCGGAGTTCATTCAAGCTTAGACAGTGTTTAAGCAGGTCTAAGTTGCTCACTTGGTCAGTGACCCAGATCTTCTTTCCTTAGAGGTCTGACTCTTTGTTGGTTTTCATTTTAACACTTGTTGGACCCTGGTGACAGAGATTTCCTGTTACATGTGACCATCAGGCACAAAAGCACCAGGAAGCACCCCACCCTGTGAATTCCCTGGTGACCAGATTCTCTCCTCCCTGCTCATAATATTGCATAGCATTAGCCCTTGATCTCCCACTTTTACCATGATCCTCTCTTTGCCTGAGGGTCTACTGGAATTCTCAAGGAGTCCACACAATATTGGCTCATATGGTTGTCATTGCTTCAAGTTCAAAGTGCCATGATTGTATCTTCTGGTAGAAGCCTCCCCTTCCCTGTGAAATCAGGAAGCTCACAAACAGATTCAAAGGCTCTGGAGCGAGGAAGCCTACATTCAGCAGATAGGAAAGGGGACAGGGCCAGGGTTCCGATATTCCCAGTTGACTAACTTCATTCCACTAGGTTTCCCACCTTCTGAGGATTCCATTTCCTCCCAATTGCAGCACAGGCTGACAAGCAAGGCTTAAACACATGCCTGTCGGGGATATTTAAGATTTAAGCCATAACAGGACAGTTATTTCTACCTTGTCTCTGATGATTAAGAGCCACAATCTGACCTGTCATTCCCAAATCCCATCAACCCTACAGATACATTGATGTTGAAGTCAGAAGCCCAGTTCCACAACAATATCTCCTGTTGCAATTTTAACTTAGAGAGCAGCCACTGTCTAGCTTCGTAGTGAGTCCAATATGCCTTTCGTGTATGTATTCCTTGTTGCTGTACTGAAGGGAATGTCCTTAGGTGATGATTTCTCCAGCCTCACTTAAGTCTACTCTAACACTCTCACCCCACGGAGGCTTCTGACTCCTACTTCAATACTCTACTAAGACAATGTCATAATCTGTATCTCATTTACTGAAGTCCATTGTCATGTTTAATATTTAAGGGGGTAATTTCAGCCACATTTTTTTTTTGCACCAGCATTAGATGACCTTGCCCGAACATTATCGATGTCATAGGACATCAATGATTCTCCCCTTATCCCGGTTGTATTTTCTGCCTCCTTTAAAACCTTGGGAGATCCACTCTCATAGGTGTTCTCCACTCTCCAGATTTCTACCAGCCCACCTTAGCAGATTCTGCAGTTCTGTGAACACGACTCCTCATCCCTGCCGAGCAGGGACTTATTTCCTTTCTTGGGATGTGGTATAGACTATTATGGAGGCATGAAGGGGAAGTGTGGTAACTGTTGGGGTGGACAAGCCTTACCATATGAAATGTCTGCCTTGGGTGAAGTCCTTGCAGGCTTTCCAGTTGAGAGAAGACTGTTCTTTAGCAAGAGGAAGGCTGCTGCTTGTTGCAGTGTGAAGAATTCAAAAAATTCTAGATGTTCAAGATTTTCAGGTCTTTCTATGTATAGGTCTCTGAGGCCTGTTATTATCAGGGCCTTGGTTTAGACAAAAGAGATCTGTCAGAGATTTCTGGAGCTCTGCTTTTGAAATCATAAATCCTGAATCTAATGTTGACACAGTCTGCCTTATGATTGGATTTAATGAAAGCCAGAAAACCCCACAGTTCTTATAATCTCATTCCCTCATACTGGTCAAGCACAGAAGCCAAGAATTCGCCTTTTACCTACACATCATTTCCATCCACGAAAGGCGAGTGAGTCTTTTGATAAGGATGCTGGTCCCTGGTGAGTCACTAATCCAGAGTCCCATTCTAAGCATCTGTTCTTTGTAGTAAATCTCAACATCAACTCTCTTAGTTTGGGTTTTCCCAGAAAGCAAAGCCTGGGATACAGCTTGCATTTAGGAATAGCTGCAAGAAATGACTTCATAGAGCTGGAATGAGAATTTCAAAAGAATGAAACAGAAGAGGATGCAATGGCAAATGAGAGGTTTATTACCAAGTAGTCAGTGCTGTGGACGACTAGAACTTAGTCATACAGTCCTTCTTGCAGAGGCTATAGATACAACGCAAATTGGGTATTTGGGATGGAAATGTGAAGCATTGATCCACAAAATCTCCTGCCCCATTGGTCAAAGATTGCTGACTCTTCATTTGCACCACCCTGAGAGTGAGCACCTTCTTTAATTTTATGCTCTGAGTATCTTACTTACCTCAGCCTTATCCCAGCCCTGCCTCCCAGGCTAGGAATGTCTAGGTTCATTGTGTATAAAGCAGACCCTATTTCTCTCTCTCTCTCTCTCTCTCTCTCTCTCTCTCTCCCTCCCTCCCTCCCTCCCTCCCTCCCTCTCCCTTTCTCCCTCTCTCCCTCTCTCTTTGTTATCAATAAAATTCAGTATAGGAAATAAGCATCTACTAAGTGTAGAAAGCTATTATATGTTTTCTGGTTCTGAGATAGTTCACAGATGCTTTGTCCAGGGGTTGGCATGACAGACCCCAAAGCAGGCAGGCCTTGAGCTAAGGTTTCTGAGTAATGGAAATGTGCAATACAGGGAGATTCTTTTTCTGCATGGCTGGGAGGACTGAAAGAGTGGAGGGGGATCCTGAGCTAGGGCCTGAATTTTGGAACCTGATATGGTTTTGCTCAATAACTATCAGTAGACAATAGTCTTTCCTCAGTGTAGCCATTTGGCTCTATTTAATGAGAAGTAAAACAAAGACATTACAGTGTGCTATGAGGTTTGTGAAAATGGGATTCTGCACACATGGGGTCCAATAACCATTAAGAGAGAGATCTACCACCAACATTATTATTCCCTCTGGATTGCAACTTTGTGAAATGCAACAACAGGCCCATCCTCTCGGAGACACTATGAGACATGTCTTGAAAAAACAAGACCCAGAATACAACAGACACTAGTATGGCTGTATGTATAAACATGGCTGTATAACCAATGTGATCCTGCAATCTGTACACGTGGAAAAATAAGAATTCATACCCCAAATGTATGCTATGTCATACATTCATCATTGTAATGTTTTGAGCAACTAATAAAAAAATTTAAAAAAAACCAACAAGACCAGTGGGTAAAACTCAAATACCCAGCCCAACATGGCAGGGAGCATATGACAGAAAAAATGCTGTTCACCTTATGGTGACCAGAAAGAAAAAAGAAAGAGCATGGCGTCAGGGTCCAGCTATTCCCTTCTAGGGACTCATGGTTTTGTTGGCCATCTGGTCTCTGTACTAGCCCAGACCAGTACACTTTTTCCTCTCAGTTGACAGCTTGATGTTTATTGCTTCTCTATTGATAGGTTTTTGCCTCTTCTGTAATTCTGCACACTTCTTTCCCCTTTCCAAGATTTTTTTTTTCCTTTTCATGTTCACTTTTCACCACTATCTTTCTTTTATACTTCTTAAATTTCCCTCTTTCTTAACTTTTTTTTAAAATTTGTGCTTATGAACAGGAATATAAGAACTTTCATTGCTGGAGAGGATGGTAACCCTGCTCCTCTCTGCAAGTCAGGCAAGCATCCTGGGAGATGCAGTGTTTAGGGGAAATTCAGGATGAGGGAAGAAAAGAGCATAATGAGTGAGTGGTAGGAGGTTCATGCAGGGAGTGATCACACATCATTTAGCAAATGCTGCTTGGCCAGGGACCTGTGTGGGCCAGCCTGACAAGGACATGGCTAGAGAAGCCTCAAAGGTAGAAATAAGAGTCACATCTTAAGAATTATGGGATTGGTTTTTAAATTTCATTTCTTAATTAAGCATTTTAATGTTTTAGAGTTTTTACCCAGTCCTTGAAGTTAGGGACAGGTCAAATACTCACTTATTAGGAAAATGCAACGAGAACTCCAACTATGATTTCCTGTGGGAAAGTTAGAGGCCAACTGCCAATGCCAAGGGCAAGGCCAATATCTCTCCCTCTCTCATTATCACCTAATTGGAAAATGTGCTCCTCCTTAATAAGCATCATTTTGACAACTGGAGTCAGCTATATAACCGCTTAAAAATATTTAATGGCCCTAATCGAATTCGACTTAAGAGGTTGAGCTGTGAGTTGGTGAAATGAATTTTGGTATCGATCTAATTTGTTGCTGAGATATTGGTGTCTGTGATTTTTGGTGTTATTCTAAATAATAAATGTTTTTGGCTTGGTGGCCATTTGCTTTCTTGAAACAAGTCAATTCTGCAGGTGAAGAGCAGTAAAAGCAGTTATCAGCAAAACATAAACAAATGAGTGTGACTGTGTTCAACAAAATTTTATTTATGAATGCAGAAGCCTGGCTGGATTGGGCCCATGCGCTGTGATATGTCTAATTCTGTTCTATGCATTGCTGAGATGTTGGTATCTGGCACCACACACCCAAATCACATTTTTTTTTGGTGTGTGTGTGTGTGTGTGTGTGTTTTACTGTTGTTTTGGTAGAGAAGGGAATTTTCCAATTCCATGGCTATCATCTTTAAGGGTTCCATGAAGGAAAATGCAGTCTCATTTAATTTATGTTCATCCTATCACATTCTGCCCCTATTCCACCTCTACACTAGGGCTTCAGATGTTTAGACATGACCACCCTTGCTTCAAACCAACCTGAAACCACCTTTATACATTTGAAATCCATTAACTTGAAGAGTTATGCTATCAGTCAATCAATCTACGATTAGGAATGAATTCTTTGCCTTAGGAGAAGCAACAGGATTGATTTTTTTTTTTCAAATAGCATTTTCTGGTATCCCTATCTATAAAAAGACTGCTTCAGTGTTAAGAGTCTTGCATAGAGTTGGTGTGTAGTAAATATGTTCAGAATTTAGTCTAGGTATCTTCGATTTTACTCTCACAAATTTTCCTATTCTTATTAAAATTAGAGTGGAGAAATAGGTTTATACCATTGCCTCTGCAAAAGAAAATTCTCAAATTGAAGGCACAAGTACTTCTTAAGTTACAACTCACATTTCAGCAAACCTTCATAAGTTGAAAACAGGTGAAGTAAAAGATGCATCTAATGTACCTGACTTAATGAATATTATAATTTAGTCTAGCCCACCTTAAGTGTGCTCATTAACCTGTGGTTACACAAAGTTATCTAGCCCAAAGCCTACTTTATAATAAAGTATTGAATATCTCATGTAATTTATTGAAGACTGGACTGAAAGAACGGTTGATGGTGATTTCACATCATTGTAAAACCATAACATCAGACATTGAACCATTATAAATCAGGAACTCTTTATAATATCTTTAAGTCTAGCCTTAGGTAGAAAATCTTTATTAAATATATCTTTTTTAAAAATATTTTTTTAGTTGTCAATGGACCTTAATTTTATTAATTTATTTATATGTGGTGCTGAGAATTGAACCAGTGCCTCATACATGCTAGGTGAGCACTCTACCACTGAGCCACAACCCCAACCCCTGTTAAATATATCTTGATCGCACATTTCTTGATAAACTACTATGTGAATAAAGACCACTGATAGTGCTGGAGGCTATGAAAATGCAAGAGACACATGCTCTGCCTTTCAGGAATTCATAATTTATAACTAGAGAGATGAACATTCAAAGTTCATCAGATACTTACCATTGTACCCTGGGCTTCATTGGAACAGGCCAGTGTAGGGGTAACTGCAATAGAATGCCTACAGTTAAAGATAGAATGGGGTGAGTTCCCACCACTTATGCTAGTCCTCTAGCCCCTGAAATGTTTGACAATGTTTTATTGGACAGTTACTCAAGCCAAGAGCATTCACCATATGGGGGATTTACTGTTTCTACCCTCTTTTTCTTCCTACCCATAGGGTGGCCTGCTGCTGAGCCAGCCCTGACAGTCTTTCTGTGATTTCGGCCACAACCACTAGGCCAATGCCCACTGCACTGGACTGTCCTGATTTGTCAAACCCACAAATATTGTGCATCTTGTTGGGGAATTCTTCCACACACTTGATTGAGCTACTTTTCATCTATATTAATATGCAGAAGATGCTAGGTGCCGGGATCCATGAGAAAGGTTGTACTTCAGAATACCCCAGTGGGTTGCCACATCTGAGTGGGAATTGGGTCATGATATTGAGAGACCCTATTGCATAACTGTGAAAAGGGGGATATTGGGTCTGACTGTCTGGACATGGTCTGGCCCTTATTCTCATAGGCTGTATAATCTTGGGCAAATTAGCCTTTCTGTGCTATAGATTTATCTGTGATATAGGGATAATAATTATCTTTCTACCGAGTAGGACTGCTGTGAGAATCAAATGAATTAATACATGTAAGGCACCTGGGGTAGCATCTGGCACACAGGAATCACTACCCAGGTACTGTTCACTGTCACCATTCCTATTACCCCTTCAGCCCTCAGAGAGGAAAGGCAGGTCCTTTGGTCCCAGGACCCCCAGTGATGTTACCTCAGAGACTTCACAATTGCATGATGTCATAGGATTATAATGCACACAAGTCATTTTCTGTAACTACTGTGATTTAAGGAAAATAAAGAGGCTTCCCTTTTACACAGACTTAGTTTAAGCCTTGGAAAGTCTAAGAGATGCTTCTCTATTTGTGTCTATTTTATAGATGCTGCTGCTGAGGTTAACAAACTCTCTCCAAGTAGAACTTGAATTCAAATCTATCAGGTTCTAGTCACAATTTTCTCCAGTGACATGGGACAAATTCTTTTTTCCACATCTTGTATCACTTTGTCATATGTTCCCAAACCTCAGCTGCCTACTGTGGCCAATGTCTTTGAATATATAGTTTGTGACTATCTATCTCCCTAAGTGCCTTTTGCCAGGGACTTGGTTGTTGTCTTGGGAGATGTTGGGAGGTCCCTTGCGAGTCCATCCAGAGAGAGGAGGACAGAATTTGGGTTCCACTGAGTTCCATTTTATCTGTAATGCAGATTTTGCTTGCTTTGGGTCTTAAAAGGGTCCAGCAAACACAACACCACAGAGGCTATATTTAGGAGGTTTTAATAGGACAGCCCAGCTCTGCTATATCCTTTAGGGTCCCACCAGGGAATACACATCAGTGATTAGCAAGGCCAAGTGCCACTGTTTCTCCACTTGCAGGCAATTTCAATAGCATCAGTTCTATCTTCTCGAAAACTAATTTCTAGGTCAAATTCACTACAAACTCAGATGTTTCACATATTATAATTTTAAATGGAGAATGTTTACAGAGGGCTTAACTTGCTAGCTTGGGTTCACTACCTTCTGGAACCGCTGCATGCCACAATATCAGGTCTGATTGAACCAGAGGCTTTTGTTTTTGTTATGCAATATCGTGTGCTTCTTCCAATTTGGATCTCTTCTCTCTCTCTTATAGAAAAAGGAAAACAGCTGTGAAGGTGCTTGAAAAGTTAAATGCTTTACAAACCTGATGTGCCTGCAGACTACCATATGTCCTCAAGTCTGCTCTAGCCCTTGAAATGAGGAGGGGGGTGGGGTTTAAGTGTTTAGTATCTCCTACATTGCATTAGTTCTCTTTGTTTTGTTTTGTTTTTTTAAAAAAATAGATTATAATACCGATCCCACAAGGGCCATTTTTATAATGGTTCAAGAGCTGAGACAAACCAAGATTCAAAAGGTTATGTTATTTGCCTCAAGCCACAGAACTATTAAGTAGAGAATCTGAATTTGAATGCACTCTCTCAAATTCTTGCTCTTTCCACTCCTTTCTACACTACTGTGCTCACTTATGATAGGAAACAAGGGACAGTTGCCCAATTCAAGTGATAAGTGGTACAAACTTGGATTCCAAACACCTGCTGGTTCCATTCTAAATTGGGTCCCAATGCACTTCACCAGGTCCTCTCTGCAGCTTAGCTCTGCCAAAAAGGCCCCTGCTCTCCACTGGGAAGTCAGCGTGTGTCTGGGAAATGCCTGTTTTGTTTATTGTCTCAGGAACAGGGATTTGGGAGAGAAGTTTTCTTTTGAAAATCCAATTCTCACCTGCCAGTATTACAATCACCGAATTCTATGCAAGTCCATGCAAATCATCCACTTGACTCAGAGGAGATAAAAGTGAGATGGGTCACCTCTTCCAGGTGTGCAGTCTGAATCATGGCTTTCACTTGTGTGTGTGGGGAGGTGAATAGGTCTTCTCCTTTCAGCCTACCTGAGAGGGGCACTTCGGAGTCCTCTGCCACAAACTCAGGCCTGGCATCTCTGTGCACTGATCTCTGAAATGCTACCCTGACTGCAAACAAGGATAATTTTGAAGGATCTCTGCCCCTTAATCTCCACCAGCCTTCAGCTTCCCTAAATGATGATAAAGAAACAAACACAAAGTAAAATTTCAAGAACCCACAAAGATAATAGTAGGAAGTGTGGGCTTTAGATGCCTGCCACAACCAGGAAAAAGAGCACTATCTTACTATAACATCTGCTGGAATTTTCCTGCCCTTTTACCTCTTCTCCTTCACAGCTTTGACCCTGGGGGAGAACACAAGTCAGAAATAGCACCTGGTAAGTGAAGAATGGAAATAGATATTCACCACACACTCCTTCCCTAACTCTGGAAGGAGCTGGCTGTTGGCTCAGGATGGAGGAGGGCCTGAGTCAGGGAGAAGTCTTACCTTTGACAATTGAGCCATTGATTCTACATCCAACTGGACATTTTTCAAAACTGGAAGTGATTTTGAGCTACAGTTGTGATTTAAAATGCTGGTGGATCATTCTTTTTCCAAAATCTGACCTTTAAAGTCAGTGTTAAAAAAACCTGACCAGGTTTTAAAAAGGCAGTGGGGGGAAAAAAAGTTTTCTTTTTTCTGATTAAACCCCGTGAGTCGTGCTTATTCAACCTGCCAAGTACTGTGAAGGATTGGCAGGAAAAGAAAAAACTTTTAAGTTATAGGCAGAGTGAGCTAGGAGACGACTTGGTATGGTGCAGCTTTTGATTAATGTTGCCAGCTTCTAGAAGCACATTTTCTAGGGTAAGAAAAGAATAATCAAGCTGTGTATGTAGGGGCAGTGTCTCCTATCACAATGCTTAGCACAGAGTGGTAATTTTAGGAGATACAGGAGGAACAATAGAATTGTCAGGTGTGAATTTGGGTTAATCATGGGTTATTATGCCTTGTGCTGAAGTTTCATTCTTATAATATGATAGCATTTATTTCTTTTTATCACCTTTGTCATTAGGGTCAGTTTCTATGAATGTGGTAGGGCAGAGCTGACCATGAACCAGTACATGGGGTCAAATCCCAGTTCTACCCTCATGAGCTACTTGACTGAGCAAATTTCCTAATCTCTCTATACCTCAGTTTCTTCATCTGTAAAATGATGGTTATAGTAGTGCCTACTTCATAGGATCGCTATGAGAAATAAAAGCATTAATATTTACAAAACCCCTGTAATGGTGTCCAGTGGATTCTAAGTGCATTTTGGTGTTCATCTTTGATAGACAAATGGTACTTGTCTTCCTCTTTCAGAAGTGACATAGTTTCCTTTAAACATACTTTAAAGTAGAAAGAATGAACCCTTAAAATGAAAAAAAATCAATAAATAATACTCTAAGTGGTAGAGTGAAATGGCCAGACCTGTTGTAAGGGTCCCGCGAAACGTCGGAGAAAGAGACCACCAAGTGACCACTCATGCAATTGGCAGAAGGGGATTTATTGAACCAGCATGCTGGGGCTCCGTGCCCACTCAAGAAGGGAAAATAGCCCAGAGCCCCGAGCAGGGGCTGAACACTGCTTAAGTACACTTTTTGGGGAGGGCGGAGAGCTTTGTATACATCAGAACAAATCATCATGAGGCGCGGGAAAATTGAACAACAACTCCTAAACATGATTAGTTCATTCATTGGCGGGAACAGGTCAGGCTGGAGTGATAGGTCATTTCTAAACGGGGTACACATTCAAACTGATTGGTTTTACGGCCTATAGGACTACGTGACCAGTTACACAGAGCCCTTCAGTTATTAAACAACCAAACAGCCAGGGGAAATGTTTACTGGGCAATTCCAGTATTGTCCTAACAGCTACAGGGATTTCAGGTTTTGCAGGTAACATAGAAACCTAACAATACCTAATCCTTTACATTTTAACTCAGACCTTGCAGCTTAGAAACTTTACAACACCTGGTCTTTTACCCTTTAACTTTTACGCTTTAACTTCAATTTCTTTTACCCTTACACTGTGATATTGGCAATCAAATTCTTCAAGGCGGGCTAGTGTCTTGTGATGGTTGGTGGCTGCTGTATAAATCAGGCGGCTGATTTTGCTTTTTTTGTCTAGTTGATTAATAATAAATGAATTGCTAAAGTATTGTTGGAATAAATGCATCCTAAAACTGGTATTCCAAGAGGCTGGGTTTCTGAAAAAGTTGAGACACAGAATTGAGCATAAAGAAGAAACTAAATATTGCATGTTTAACTACCAGAAAGCCAGGAGGCTGGTGAGGGCCTTGGTTCCACAGACCGTGTGGGCTACTAACAGTGGAACCCCAGAGGCATGGAGAGCTGCTTGGCTCACCCCAGGGAGCACTGACTGGGGAAGGGTTCCCCTAGAGGAGGTAACTGTCCAGGGAGGGATTTGGGCATGCAGCCCTGAGAGAAGATATCCTCTCCAGAGGAAGAAGAGTTCAATAGGGCTGAGTAAGCATGCCTGTTCATGCACCCAAATTTACTAATCCCATTTATCACCCCTCTACCTCAGGACCAGAGTAAAATGGGTAGAGAATGTGCATAGGAAAAATTCCTTTTTGTGGAGGGGAAAAAGCTGTTTCTCTTTCATAAAGCCCCCAAACTGCTCTATTCTTTGGGCTTGTTATATTAAGAATCTAGAAACTCAGCACTGATCTTTAATATTAATTAACTATATATGGAGTCCGACACTTAAGTCTCCTCCACAGTTTATCATTCTTCCTACTAATCTTAATGAGGTTTCTGCTCTCCCCATAGACAACATAGGCCAGTTAAAGTATTTCCTCTTAATGAGGTAGACAAAAATATATATTGGAGTCCCTGCTTAAAATAAATAAGTAAATAAATTCATGGATCTTAGTAGCTATAACTGGTGTGCATGTACGTGTGTGTGTTGGAATAGAAAGTCATTTTTACTGTATCTCGGCCCTTACAGACCCTAAGAGAAATTACACTTTAAACAAACTCCCAAAATAGTTCCTCAGCCTTTCTAGAAAGTTAGAAATTTAGGTAAATCTTCCAAGTAGAGCATAGTAGTCTCGCATTGTTAATTTTACCAAAAGTCAATGGTCCATGCTCTTAAAGCTATGCTTATATTATTTATAAGGCTGTTAATTTTTAATGAATGTTTCTAGATTACAGGTGCATAAATTGTCAACTATTAAAGCACGTGTAATTTTATGAAGCTAAAAAAGCAATAGCATTATTTTTTATTTATGCTTTTTTTCTGCTAAACTTATTATCAGACGATGAAGTAGCATGTCATATTTTTACAAACTGCTTAACAATAGTTATTAGTAGCAATTCTCCACAAAGCCAAATTAGTTTTATTCATTTTCAAGTGTCTGATTTGAAAATGAAAACACTAAATATTGGTTTATACAGAATTACTTTTGCAATGTAGTAATTTCAATTAAGGAAAAGAAACATTTTCTCTGTATATCCCAGTAGTAACATATTTTCAAGCTTCTAATAGCACACTCAGGAAACATTTATAAATCAATAAGTATCTAGCACAATTGTATCTTAATCTGTGTGGCCTTAAGAAAATCACTCCATGTTTGTATTTTCTATTTGCCTTTGAAGAATAGAGTTCAAGATATTTCTGTGGAATGAAGAATATGTTAATTCTTTTTTCAATTATAACATTTATACTTTATTTAAATATAACTTTTGAGTTAGGCCAGTCTGTTTTGTTGAAAATAATTACAAATTTGGAGGTATTATTAGTGTGTCTTTGGGACACAATATTTTCACGTCTATTGTAATGTAAAAATTTCCCCAGTTTTCAATAATAAAATGACACCTTTCTTTTTAATGAACATACTATTCAGTACTTTTAACTATTGTTGAAAGTTACTAATATTTATTAAAGTTGTTATTATTATGATTAGCATTCGGCTTAAAAAAATTCCAACAGTAATTTTAGCTGTGGGACCAAACATTTTTGTTGTTACTAATTAATAAAAAACTTTTGAAGATCACATATAAATAGATAAACTCTGTTGCAATATTAATTTGTTTTCCTCCCTTTTTTTTTTTTGGATGAGGATATGGAAGAAGAAATTTTAGACAAAGCAAAGTATGCCAAAGAAAGAAAAAAAACTTTTTGAAAGAACAAAGTTGTCACTTAGGAAAGGTAACTTCAAGTGATATTTTATTTGAATAATAATATTCAATAAGAAAAATGTGGGAAATAAATAAAAATAAAAAATCAATCAACCAAATGCTTCTCCACTCAAAGACAACTTGTTAAAAATATTCTGATGTTTCAAACCTAGATTTCTAGAGCCCTTTCTTTTGACATCATTGTGTTCTTACCATAGATGCTACTTTGTATGCTGAATTTTTCATTTAACATTACAACATAAGCAATAAACCTTTAGTTTGCTACACAATCTATTATCAAGTGGTATAAAACTATAGATACTTGATTCTTGGTATGCATGGTGCTCTGATATTGAATGGTTTTTTTGGGTGCATCCTACCTAGTTTTATATACTTAGATTTTTTTATTTATATGTGACAGCAGAATGCATTATAATTCTTATTGCACATATAAAGCACAGTTTTTCATATCTCTGGTTGTATACAAAGTATATTCACACCAATTTGTGTCTTCATACATGTACTTCAGATGATAATGTCCATCACATTCCACTATCATTTCTAATCCCATGCCCCCCTCCCTTCCCCTCCAACCCATCTGTCCTATCTAGAGTTCATGTATTCTTCTCATACTCCCTCTCCTTACCCCACTGTAATTCAGCCTCCTTATATGAGAGAAAACATTTGGCATTTGGTTTTTGGGGATTGGCTAACTTCACTTAGCATTATCTTCTCTAACTCCATCCATTTACCTGCAAATGCCATGATTTTACTCTCTTTTGTTGCTGAGTAATATTCCATTGTGTATATATGCCACATTTTTTCAATCCATTCATCCACTGAAGGACATCTAGGTTGGTTCCACAGTTTAGCTATTGTGAATTGTGCTGCTATAAAAATTGATGTGGCTGTGTTCCCGTAGTATGCTGTTTTTAAGTCCTTTGGGTATAGGCCGAGGAGAGGGATAGCTGGGTCAAATGGTGGTTCCATTCCCAATTTTCCAAGAAATCTCCATACTGCTTTCCACAGTGGCTGCACCAATTTGCAGTCCCACCAAGCAGTGTATGAGTGTACTTTTCTCCCCACATCCTCACCAACATTTATTGTCTACTTAGTTTTTTTCTGATCCTCTCTATCATGTCTTCTGAAATGAAGACTTTGCTGATTTATTATAAAAGTCCTAAAAGTTAGCTGAGCAGGACTTGATCCTGGTTCTATAATACAGAATTGCAAAAACCAGATGGTAACATGGTAATGATATCATTTAATTACAGGACAGGTATCCTGTAAAGTTAATCTGTTCAGATTTAGTAGCCTCTGGCTCCTAGGAGAAGGTGAAGCATGATCTTTTCAGCATGCTTCCTGATTTATGACATATAGCAACAGCATATCCTGACTGAGATAATGTGAAGAGATAATATATGGCAGTTTGCAAAAACAAATGTTTTAAATTAAAATTTAGGATTGTTTAGATTTTTCTACAATTTTATTTCTTATCCAATAAAGGACTAACTTCGTCATCAAGCTAACCACAAAGGATCATTAATTATGTTAATTTTAAATTGTGTTAAGAGGGTCTTGTAAGTTGTGAGGGGTTTTCAAATTGACATCATTATCATCTGGGTGAGAATACTTCAATCTGGGTTCTGTGGTAGATCAAGTTCTGTGTAGATCCTCTTGGCATTTTCTTCATTTTCTGTATTTTGCTTCCTTGCAGATTGCATCCATCAGCTTTTGTTGCAATAATGCCATGTCACAATCTCAAACTCTTGGTGGCTCACAACAAAAACACTTTTCTTGCTCATGGTCAGTGGGTGGTTTGCAGTTAGCCTGGGTTCAGCTAGACTTGTCTGCAGGCGGTGGGCCTGGTTCAGGACGATTCCATAGGTCTTTTGCAGGGATACAGGCTGATGGGCATCGACTACTATGCTATATTTGTCCCTCTGGCCATGACAGAAGCTCAGAAGAGCAATGCCAATGCACAAGAATATTTTAAGTCTCTGCTTTATATTACTTTTTCTAGTATTCTTCTGGTCAAAGTGAGTCCGTTGGCCAAGTGCAAGATCAAGGGGTGGTGGAAGTGCATTCCAAATATTCTCAGTGTATGCCAAGGATCTTTCCCAGGGGAATGACAAATTGAGATCAAGAATTCTGTTTGCCCCACACTCTTTCATGTGTTATGTTTGAAGTTTTGATAGTTTTTTTTCTCAATTGGTTTCCATCTTTATGAGGCAACTGGTCTTTTCTGTGTGCCTTTTTTCTTTCTTTCTTTCTTTTTTTTTTTAATTCCGTCTTTTTTCTTCTTCTTAGATACCTGTACCTTAGTTTTATGGGCATGGAATTCCACTCCCACCCGTAATTTAGCATTTCAGTTCTGTCCTTTTATAGATAAGAAAACTGAAGTCCTAAGAGATTAGGTGAGGGGCACAAGAACACAAGTCAGTGACAATATATTTTAACAGGCATGGTGAAGAGGACGTTCTGAAGTTCCTTTTCCCTTTTGACTTGGATGTCTGGTCTCATTCTATGCTCCATGAATAATCTCAATGCCACTTCCCAGGAGGAGCCCAGCTGGCCTGCCTGCATTGGAAATGCTAAAAACAGAATAATAGATTACCTGAGGCAGAAGGAACAAGAATGAGTCCTGCCTGCAAATTGCCCAGCAGGCAGCAAGGATCTATCCTCCTGTAGCAGAGGTGACAGAACCTGGGGCTGCTGGACTCCGGATAAGATTCACGGATCTTCTGAAGGTCAGGTTGACAACTATTTCCAAAGGGGCTTTAAAAAATGATTTCATGAATCCTCGAAGTCACCAGGAGGTTGTAGTGAGATATTTTATGTGGAATTTTGGGCATGCCTCTGAAAGACCTTCTGTTAGGAAAGAGGCATAAAATTAGGAACCGGGGCATGATTGGTGCATGTGAAAGTTAATGTGCTAATAATATATTTTAACCCAGTGGCAAGTGCACATTCACTTCCTAGTATTTATAAAGTGGTTAATGATTTAATTCATGTCATCTGTCATCTGAGATTCCCAGTGAAACTGAGCATTTCATCCACATTAGGTAATGTTTATGGAGAGTCCATGTGTGTGCTTGAGCATGGGGGTGCCAGCCCCTCAGCTTGCTGTTTAACTGCTTCCTTGGTTTCCCTCCACCTGCTATGACCAGGAGCCAGCTCTGCTCCTTATTTCATTCTGTGGGTGGAAGGCATTAGAATAACACTATTGACATGAGAAGGAAAAGTTCGTATTTTGCGGGGAAGAACCAAAATTCACTTGCTAGTTTTTTTGATGCCTAAGAAATTCCTTCCATTGACTGCTCTGTTCTTAGTGCTTTTGTTCTAGAGTTTGAGAGGTTACATTGATGTCAACTTGGAACAAGTCCCAGAGATTATCTGATAACACTCCCAATCGTTTCCGATTTTGATTGTAAAAAAATTGTACAAAAATTGTAATTCATAGGTCAGAATTGGCAGCAATTTATTCTCCAGCTGAGGTGACCAAGCTTCCTGAACTTGGCGAAAATAATGACTATTTATTAGCTATAAAAACCTGCAATACAGAATGCAGAGGTCTTACTCTATAGATATAAAAAATTAAATATTCTGGTTATTAATTTTATAATTATTCGTAAGTTTACTGTAGAAACATTTTAATACTCTAATTTACGTATCACTTTAATTCACTTCATTCTATTTAGAAATCAGTCTCATATTTCCTGTCATTATTTTTATCAAAAGAATGGGATTTGGTGTTTTCCACTTGGCAACTTATTGTTTGTTTGATTTCTGGGTTATTTTCCAGTTACCAGTATCTCTGACTGAATCCTTAATGCTGCATCACAGCCAATTTGGGATTCCTATTACATTGGATTAGCATGTGGCATTTTGGTTTAGTGATGTGAATATGTCAAGTTGGCCAGAGATTCTGATGACCTCACTATGATTAGCTGAGTTGTTGGGAGCAAACATGGTAGCAAGCCTCTCAATCTTTTTTCTTTCTTTATAAACTTTGGAGGCTGGTTGAGTGCTTACTAACTGAATACAATCTGTTATGTTTTGGTTCTGGACAGTTCCCCAAAGTTTTATGTGTTAAAAGTTTGGTCCTCAATGCAGCAATGTTCAGAGGTGAGATTCTTGGGAGGAGATTGGCTCATGAGGGAATGACCATGAGGGATTGGATCATCTGACCTTATCAAATCTAATGATGGCTTCATAGCTGAGGGAATTATCGGAAGGTGGTGGAAACTTTAGGAAGGGAGATATAGTTGGAGGAAGTATGTCACTGGGGGCAGGCCCTGGAAGGGTATCTCTCTTCTCCTCCTCTTCTCCTTCCCCTCCTGTCCCCCATGAAGGGAGCAGGTTTGCTCCACCACACCCTCCCCACCATGATGTTCTGCCTCACCACAAGCCCACAGCAATGGGGCCAAGTAATTATGGACTGAAACCTCTGAAATTGTGAACAAAATAAATCTTTCCTCCTTTAAGTTGTTTGCCTCAGAAATTTTGTCATAATAGTGAGTGAAAAGTTGACAAACAAAAAGTCCTTCCACTTCTTTTAGGTTACCTAAGAGAACTTGAGATTTGAGCACAAAAGTGAAAGTCATTATCAAAACATTTAAGTTTGTTTCCCAAAATTTTTTCTATCTTCCTGCTGATCAAAACCCAGGTAATACTTTGTTATTTGTATCCACATGTACAAACTGATCAGGGGAGGAGATGAGGACATTTAATGAGAATATTAATAGCTAGCATTTGTTGAATACTTACAAAGTGCCAAAATCTGTGATGAGGGTACATCAAATCATTTAGATTCTCATAGCAATCCTTTGAGAAAGGGAGGCCATTTTATCTCTAATTTACAGAAGAGGAAAGTTTGGTTTCCCGAGATGATGTACCTTGTTCAAGGTTATAAAACTAGTAAGTAGGGAAGCAGTAATTCAAACTCCAATCCCACACCTTCAAGATTTCTAGTCTTTTCATTAATCTGCAATGTCAATGTGTATGAGAGTTGAATTATTAAAAGGTCATTTTTTTTCCCCAGAAATATTTTATCTGGGCACATGAAGCATACCATTTTGAGTAGTTTTATTTATATAATTATTTGTAGGTTTTTCAATAATAACATTTACAGAACACACCCAAAGGGGTTCCTTTGTCCCAGGTCCAGTGACCAGAATGATGAATGAAATGGGAAATGTAAAGAAATCTGAGCCCAAAGGGTTAAAATGAACTAACAGAATGGGCCCATGGATCTGGTGATGTGGTGAAAGTTACTATAAAAGAGAAAACAGAAAAATAAGACAAGAAAGTTTGAAAACTGATCATGAAAAAGGAGGTACTGATGTGATTTTTCTCAGGTCCACCAGTTACTATTAGTTGATCTATTTTCTATCAATACAGAACACAGAGGAGCTGCAAAGGCTTTTAGGATTTGGAAATTGTGGTATAAGATGGTCAGACCTTTGGAGAATTCTTGTTCCTGTTTCCAGACACTACTTTTCTCTTTTTTCTTTCTTTCTTTTTTTTTGTTGTTTGTTTGTTTGTTGTTGTTTCTTTGTAAGTCCCATATCTTAATTGTGTTGGATGCTTTTTAAAAGAAGAAGAAGAAGGAGGAGGAGGAGGAGGAGGAGGAGGAGGAGGAGAAGAAGAAGGAGGAAAAAGCACTTTCTCCACTACTGACTCATTTCCACAGCTTTGGAAAGTAGATAGGTCCACAGGGCAGCACAGTAAAGGGCTGGGGCCTCTGGCCTCAGGAGACAGGAATGTTATCCTGGACTGGGAGTTAGTGTGATACCATATTTGCTGCCATCTAGGTTCAATTGTCTTATCTGGCAGCTTCACAGAGATACTTCACTCAGTGCAATACTCTGGGTAACTGAGCCCTATTTTTAAAAATTATCAAAATGTTTAAATTACCTGTAATCACTTGAGTCAATGTAGTGGACTCACATAGATTAATTTTTTTTTTTTTTGTTATTCTATTAGTGGTGGGCATGGCTACATTGTCCGTGATAAATGAAGGGGTAATTATGATAAATATTTATTACTTGTGCTACATTCTAGTACACACATGACCTACTACAGCGTATCAATATCACGTGTACTCATCTTGCTTGCCCTGTTGTCTTCTGAACTCCATTATACTTTTATAGTTTTCTCCCTTCAATCTTTAGGTATTTTTTTTGGTAGCATGAATTTAACACATGTGTCCAAAGCATACCAAACTCTTTGGGTAAAGAGTTAGTACTGACTTCAAAGCGACTCTGTTTTTCTTGGAAAAAACATGAGAGTTACTGTATTTAAACTACATTTGCATTATCTGGGATAGTGGGGCAATTGCCCCAGTTAATGAATCATTGATTATTTTCGTGTTTCAGGTGGTGTCAGAGGGGTTATTTCTTTTGTTTTAATATCTATTTTTTTTTTAAAAAAAGACTATTCTTTATACTACCTGTATTTTAAAGTTGAATAACCGGGGATCAATGGTGGAAAATTAAGCAAATATTTAGGTTAACTTGCCTAATAAGAGATGTCCCTTAACTGTGCCAGGGAGGAGCAACATAGGCCTTGGTATCAGACAAGTGTTGGTGTGGATTCTGACTTTGGTACTAACTGTGGGACCTCAATGGGATGAAGCATGATTTTAAGATGGGACCAGTAGTAACATCCATGTAGCTCTTGTGAGATATATATGATATATGTAAATAGTGTATAGCTTAGCACATAATAAGTGTTCAACAAATACTAGTTGGTGTACTTTATCATGCATGATTGTCTTCAGAAAGGCAGCACATAGTCTTCACTATATAGTTTTTATTCCAGAAATGATTCCCTGACTTTGACCTTCACTACTATATTATCTTCTGTGATTCAGAAAAGAAAACTTGAAACAAAAAATTTCCTCCTTTTGCTAAGTCACTGTTCATGGCATTTCACTTCCTGACAGTGAAAAGAAACTAAGCGCTTATGTAGCATGGAATATTATATAAGCCTTATGTGTATTTCTTCAGTGCTGCCTCACAGATTTGTTTTCCTATTTCTATTTTTAAATGTGCATGGAGATACAGGGATAGACAGGGGATTGGAAATGGGTTAGAAAACCAAAGATGACACATGCTATGCCAAGTGAAATTAATTATGAATGCATAGAGTGTAGCACAAATACTTTTATCTAGAAAAATATAGATTCACATTTTAAAAATATTTTCCATAGCTTTATTGAGGTAAAATTGAAGTACAACAAAATGCACATATTTGAAGTGTGCAATTTGATCAGTTTTGACATGTGTGTAACCAATAAAATCAATATAAAAAGCATTTCCATTATTTTTTAAAATTTGAAATTATGCAGATTGTGTTTCCTGCATGATTTATTACATTAGAAATCAATCACCTTGGGGGCTGGGCCTGTAGCTCAGTAGCAGAATGCTTGCCTTGCATGTGTGAGCCACTGGGTTCAACCCTCAGCACCACATAAAAATAAATAAAGATATTGTGTCCATCTACAGTTAAAAAAAATATCAAAAAAAAAAGAGAAATCAATCACCTTAAGATGTATAGAACCCCACCCCAACATCAACTATTTCAAAATTAAATGATGCACTTATAAATATCTCTGAAGTCAGGGAAGAAAGCACAAGAAAAGTAAATAAAAAATACTTTGAACTAAGTGATAATAAAAGCTTAAAATATCAGGATCTCTGGGATTAAACAGTACTCAGACAAACATTTATAATTTAAAATACTTGTATCAGAAAGAAGCTAGAATAGCAATCAAATTATTTTCAAACTAAGTAGTAGTAGGAAGGAAAAATAAGAGTAGGAGAAATATGAAATTAAGAGAAATAATACAGCTAAAATTTGATAAAAATCAAACAAGTCTAATAAAGAAAAAATCAAGAACACAAAAATTAATATCAATAGAAAGGGAGCTTTCAACCCTATAGATGCTAAATTTATATTAAGGTAATACTACAATTGTATGCCAACATATGTGATAGTTTACTTAACAGGGTCTATATTAGAGAAGGATCTGTGTGCTGCTGAGAAGAAAGTGTATTCAGCCATTGATATATGGAATATTCTATATATGTCTTTTAAGTCTAAATTATTGATTGTATTATTGAGTTCTATACTTTTTGTTGTTGTTGTGTTTGTTTGTTTAGTTTTTGTTTGGAACATCTATCCAGTGGTGAGAGAGGTGTGTTAGAGTCACCCAGTATTATTATGTTGTGGTCTATTTGATTCTTGAAGTTGAGAAGGGTTTGTTCGATGTATGTAGATGATCCATTGTTCGGGTATAAATATGATTGATATGTCTTCCGTGATAAACAAAAATTAAAAGCATTTGCAACCAGAAAGCCTGCACTTCAGAATATGCTCAGTGAAATATTCCATGAAGATGAAATGAAAAAAAAAAAAAAAACAGTGAAGGGAGGAACTACACTAAGGGAACAGTCAATCAAAGGAGAAACTAATTCAAATTAAAAACCAGAAATAAACCAAAATGTCTAGGAACACAAATCATATCTCAAAAATAACCTTGAACATTAATGGCCTAAACTCATCCATCAAATGACACAGACTGGTAGATTGGATTAAAAACAAGATCCAACATTATGCTGTCTCCAGGAGACTCACCTCATAGGCAAAGACATCCATAGACTGAGGGTAAAAGGATAGGAAAAAAATATATCACTCACATGGATCACATAAACAAGCAGGGGTTTCTTTCCTCCTATCACATAAAGTGAACTTCAAGCCAAAATTAATCAGAAGGGACAAAGAAAGACATATCATACTGCTTAAGGGAATTATATATCAACAAGACATAACAATCACAGATGATTCACATTTTTAAAATGTTGGACAATATTATAAAGTGACAACTTATAACTTTAGGAAAACTTTTTTTTTCTTTTCTTTTTTGATACCAGGGATAGAACCCAGGGTCCATTAACCACTGAGCCACATCCCCAGTAATTTTTCTTTCATTCTTTTTTTTTTTTTTTTTGAGACAGGGTCACATTAAATTGCTGAGGCTGGCTTTGAACTTACAGTCCTCCTGTCTTGGGCACCCGAGCCCATTGGGATTACAGGAGTGAGCCACTGTGACTGGTTTATGAAGACAATTTGTAGTAGATTCTGTGCTTGTGGAACTAGCTTCTCACCTTTCTTTCTGGGACTGGAAATACCACCTATCTCCGTGCTTTTTACTGTAGTATTTATGAGGTTCCATTACAATTTCACAGCACCTTTGGCCTGAAGTAGCTTGTAAACTATAAAACATCATTTATGAATGGATGGCAGAGAAATCTGAGACTGCATGTTAGAAATGAGCTTTTAGAGTTACTACACAAAGTTATGGGGTACAAACCCAAATGGTGGTGACATTTGGTAAGACAAGAGATTTTCAGTGATGTGAATTTACAATTAATAAGTGCAGAGTGAGGAAAAGACTGTGGACTCGGAGCAACTAGAGGTAGGCGAAAAGTCATTAGTGAAGTAACAGGACAATTATAGCCTCCCAAAGAATACATGCATACTGGAAGGGAAATCAGGCCCTAAAGTAAATGGTTGTGAGCTGTGGAGCTCTTGGGAGACTCCACAGGGAGAGCCATGAGTTGAAGTTTAAAATCGGCCAATGAGGTTTTTGAGTATGTGAAATATTGATGTTTCCATTTTCCATATTAAGAACTCTGAAGTAAAGAAATTCTGTCCCTTGAGGGATGCATGATTATAAAATGTATGTCGAGACAATAACCAGCGTTTACTATTCTACACTGTGACTTACAAGATGGTAAATAGCCCTGAAGTACTGACTGAATTAGGAAAGTCCAGGACTCGAATTCGTAGGTGGCAGTGGTGAAAGGCACTATGAGATTGGACTTGACAGTCTTTGCAGGTCACACGGACACCATCCCTCTCACCCACCAGCCTATCCCTGTGCCAGAAATTCCCCCACTTCACAGCTTGAGGTCCTTGGAGCTCAGGAGGAGGAGAGATGCCAGGACACAGGAGGTAACCTGGGAGGTTAAGCTGTGCCCTTGCCTACTCCCCCCACCCACCTTGGAATGCTTGACTTTATACTGTGTTTTTTGGTAGCCTTGACCAAGAGTTGTAAGATGGTTCTTATCTTGATGATGATCACTAAGTAAGAAATATAGCATTTTTGGCGTTTCCATTGTGAAACAAAACAAGTTATGCCCAACGCTTACCCCAACCACACACACACACACAAACACACTCACACAAAACCCCCAAATGCTGCAAGTTGGTAACAGCAACACATGACACAGTAATAAAACAGAGACAGATGTTCTGTTCTTTAGGAAACCCTTGCCTCTCCTTGCAACCACTTGTGAGAAGGGAAGACAGGTGACCTCAGTGCCTGTCATTTTGAATGGCCCTCTGAAGTGCACTTCCGGCTGGTGAGGAGCCGCATTTTAACAGGTTCTCCATTGAGCAGAGTGCAGCTTTCCTCTCCTTGTTCCAGATGGGTCACTGAGACCCGCTCCACTGTATACAGAGCTTATCGCTGGGTTAGTGTTTTCACAGAGCTTAGTTTTTTTGTTTCTGTGGGATTTTTGTTGTGCTTTCTCATCTAAACCCAGAAATGGGGCCCTTGGCAAAGGAGGCAGATGGCATTTTTAAAATTTAAATAATTAATGCAAAGCATCACGAAAATATGGAGAATACTGTTGTTCTTTTTCAAAAAGGCTCACCCTCATGCTATGGGATTTGGCAGTCAAAATCCATTTAAAATGCTTATATTACATCTGGTCTTATAAAGAAGGGGGCAGAAAACTCATTTTCAGTTCTTACAAAAGGTGAAGTGAAGGACAGTTACAGAATCCCTAAGCACCAGAGAACACTGTAAAAAGCATCCTGTGTCCACTTTTGCATTCTTTTGATAAGACCCTGGATTAGGGTATGCTAGGGCCTTTCTAGGACCGACCTCAGGTTTCCGGTCACTTTATTATTCACAGATGATGATTTTTTACAAGAATCCACAAAGTCATCTTCAGAAATGAGAAAGGCAGGTTTCCATCATTGAATCTATTAAAACAAACAGGTAACATGAAGGATTTTTGCCACTGAAATTAGGGGTTATTTTATGAGGTTTTACTGGTTGTATCTGCATAGAATCAGAATCAATTTTTATTCCTTTGGAAGAATGCTTAATATTCTGGCACGTATTCATCAGAGAATAATTTCACCTACCTTTGTAGAGAGGCAGTGTCAGGGAAAATAAACATGTTAGGTCTTGCGGCTGAGCTCAAAGCAATCATATTTACAAAAGGATGGGCATCTGGCCCTACCGGAGAGAGTCGGTCCCACGGCTGTTCTTGCTGATGGAAGCCCAGTGGGGTTGCTGGGAGTTATGAAGAAGTAGTGAAGCAGAGCCACAAAGCTGCTTACTAGGGAAGGCCCTTAACCAGAGTTTCTCTTCAGTATCAGGGCTGATACTAATATTTCTGGGATATCTTTGTTACCTTGCTCTTTGAAGGTAAGTGTGAGGTGTTTTGAAAATTCCTGCAAATAGGAATCATCAGAACAACTAAAAATGGGAACCAAGGTTAACTCTTCCAGAAGTATCTCCATGGTAGAGATATTGAGTTTCCTTTTTCATCCATCATTCTGTGTATAATTTATGGTAAACCCAAATGTAAGCAAAAGGAGAGAGATGGTGGTTTGTGCAGCTGTGCACACAAAGGGTTTCCTCTTGGAAGAATTATTTTGAGAATTTAGACTTGATGGAAGGATTTGTGGGGGAATTGGTCAATGAATTCAAAAAAAAATTGCTGATCAAAGATAGGAAACTAACTTGGTGACTTCCCACCCCTACACATTTCACTGCTTACTGTTTTATGGCCCTCGATCTTCACTTGACAGCTTTAGAGAACACGATTGCATTTTGGAAAGACCCATCTTTCCTTGCCTCTTTATCCAAGACTTAGGTGTTCATTCTATCCACTTAGAAACATTTTCTTTTTGAAGTGTGAGACTAGGGAGTCTAAGTTGGGAATGCAAATTTGTTTTTTTTTAAATATATCCCTATATTTTATTGGATAAACTAAAAAGAACATTTTCTTTTAGGCAAAAATAACAGAAAATCCTGAAAAGTTCACTGTTTCATCCCTTTTGTATTATCTTTGGTTTTGATATCCAGGTAATACTGGCCTCACAAATTGAGTTGGCAAATGTACTCTTCTATCCTGTTTTCTGGAAGACATTGTGTAAAGTTGGTGGCAATTAAAAAAAAAATTGATAAAACTCTGCAGTGAAACCCTCTGGGCCTAAAGATTTATTTTTCAAGAACTTTTAAATAATTAACTCAATTTCTTTTGTGATAAAAAGCTATTTATATAATCTATTTTACCTTGGTTGAGTTTCGATAGTTTGTAGTTAGTTTTTGAGGAATTTGGTCAATTTTTTCTAAATTGTTGAACACACGTGCACATGTGCATAATGTTTTTTGTAGTATTTCCTTATGATCCTTTTAATGGCTACAGGGTCTGTAGTGATGTCTTTTGTTTCCTACTTGACATTGGAAAATTGTATCTTTTCTATTTTTATTTTTGTCAGTCTTATTATAAGATTTTTAATTTTATTAATTTAAAAAATTAATAAAAGCCTTTTGCTCCTATAAACATTTTTTCTATTGTCTAACCTATTCTTGCTATAATTTTTATTTTTATCCTTTTCTTTGTTTGCTTTTATTTTACTAGTTTTTTTCTAGTATCTTAATTGATTCAAAACCTTTCTCCATTTCTATTGTAAACATTTTAGTACAATGAATTTCCCTATTAGTCCAACTTTAGCTGTATACTACATGTTTTGATATGTTGTATTTTCATTCGGTTCTAAGTATTTTAAATTTCTCTTTGAGACTTCCTTCTTGGCCCATTGATACTGTATAAGTGTGCTGTTTAATTTCCACATGTTTAGTTATTGACTTGTTTTCTTTTTCACTGATTTCTAGTTTGATTCCATTATAAACAGAGAATACAATGTATACTTTCAATTCTCTTTAATTTATTATTTGTTTCATGACCCAGGATATGGTATATTTTAGTGAATGTACCATAGGTGATTAAAAATATTGTGTTGCTGCTGACTGTAGTGTTCTGTGTATGTCTATTAGAACATGTGGGTTGATCTATTGTTCAACAATTTCATGTCCTTCCTGATTCCTGTCTTAACAGTTCTGGTTGGTGAGAGGAGGATATGGAATCCCCCAGCTGTAGCTGTGAATTTGTCCATCCTATTAGTTTTTTTGTTTAACTGTACTATTAGGTAGTATTTTATTTTTTAACTTTAAAAAAAAAAGTTTATTCTAATTTGTTATATATGACAGCAGAATGCATTTCAATTCATAGTACACATACAAAGCACAATTTTTCATCTCTTATTATACACAAAGTAGACTCACACCATTTGTGTCTTCATACACGTACTTAGAGTAACGATGTCCATCTCATTCCACCATCTTTTCTACCCCGGTGCCCCCTCCCACCCTATTGTCCTATCTAGTGTTCATATAATCCTCTCATGCTCCCCCACCCCCACCCCATTATGAATCAGACTCTTTATATCAGAGAAAATATTCGGCATTTGGTTCTTGTTTAATGTACATTAGGGCTCTGTTGTTTGGTCATCTGCATGCATAGGAAAGCACTTGCCCTTGTTGAGTAGGCTCTGAGAAATCATACCTTTGTTCAGCATTTAAGATTACTGTTGCTTGTAGGTTCTCAAACTACTAAAAACATATTCTACTTTGCATCTAACACATTTACATATCATATCCACATCCCATATTCACTGTTATTACTGGGTTTTATGTTTTCTTTGAAAATTATTTGGCAACTCATTTAATTTATGATTGGCAATGATTTCTTGGCAATGATTGTGCATATTTGAAAATTCTTTTAAAATGAGATAATGTGACCCATTAATTATTTCCAAATGTAATGACAGTTTAATGAATACTAATTTTAACAATTAATGCTGTTGACATAATGTTATATTTTGTAGGCATTTAATTGAGTGTCTATTCATATTGATATGGCACTTTTCATATTTTGAAGCCAATAATTTCCTCCAATTTTTAAACATTTTTGTGGATTCTTAAAATGCAGTCTGTGGTTCCTAATGTAGAAAGGGATTTGTGGCAGTTTTTTTTTTCTTCATATTCTAGATGTGATGGAAAGAACCTGGAGAGGGAATAAATTTACCTCACCTGGAAGGCCTGCTTTCTGAATTCTTATTTGCAGCCCTGCCTCTGCCAATTTAGTTCTTTACCAGGGCAATTGACAGTCTGAACATCTAATCTCTTCTTGGCCCTTTAGCCTTTCAAAGAAAATATATTACAATGGTATAACATTGGTACATTTCTCAAAATATAGATTTTTCTATCTTGAATAATTCTATGTGTAGAAAACAAGTGGTTTGGTCTACTTAAAATTTCAAGGATTATCAACTCCCTGATGCCCTAGTCTATCACCAATGCCTAGAACAATGTCTAGCACACAGTAAGTACCAACACATACCTCTTTTATGTTTGTACATATTTAAGTAATTTTATAATAATAATAACTTAAACCAGTAAAAAGTGTTCTACTAATTTTTTAAAGTAGTTTCTACTGTGAGATCACTGCATTGAAAGATAATATTATCTAAAGAGCAGGACCTACTTACCCATAAGACAAACTTTACATTATTGTAGAGAACATTCAGCTCTTTGGAATGACAGCCTCAAATCCCCTTGTTTTCAGAAAGGAGTCTTTGCAATATTTTTGTATAACGGAAGGTCTATTGGTTTTTCGTGCCCTATACCAAGGGTTCACCTGCCACAAAGGAAAATCTACATTATCCTAAGGGGCATAAAACTATTTGCAACTTTTTAGTGGTATATTTTTCAGTTTTTACCCATGCAAGATTTAAAAACTCCTGAAAGTTAATAGCAGCCAGGGTTACTTTGATAAAAAGGCAACTTAGAATTACCAAAGGGAGAGGGAACCTTAAGTCAGGAAGCATTTCAAAGATACCTCATTATTTTCAAATATTTATGCTGAAAATTACTATAAATGAGCTGTGAACTTATACCCTCTGCAGAGTATGTCCAAAAGGAATGATGGTTTGAAAGTCTATAGTTTCATTTGCTTATAACATAATGTTTAGGTAGAACAATTTACAGGCAAGATAAACCAAGATGGCTATTGTTCTTAGAATCCATGGTAAAGAGACCAAAAGAGTGTAAAAGTGTGTGTGGTTTGGTGATTTGTTGCATAACAAGCCATGTCAAAGCCTGTTGCTTAAAATAAAATTCATTATTATCTATCATAATTCCATGGGTTGTTGGGATTCAACTTGAAGGCTCTTGTTTGGAACCTTCATTCAGAAGTTGGGGCTGATGTCATTTGAAAGCTCAACTGGGGTGAATATCCAAAATGAATCAATTACATGGTTGGCAGTAGATGTTGACTGTAGTCTGGAAATCAAACTGGAGCAATCAATTGGAGTGCTCACATGTAGCTTCTCCTGTGGCTTGGGTTTCTCAGGGCTTGGCAGATGGGTTCTGAAAGGGTACCACCCGGTAGCAAATGTAAAGACATAGAGATCGGAGTTGCAAGGCTTCTTATGACCTAACCCCAGAAACTGCAAAATGTCGCATTTGCCACATTCTATTGGTCAAGCAAGCCACTGAGGCCTTCTCAAGTTTCAAGGGGAGAGTAAGTAGATGCCACCTCTTTACAAAGGTAGGCCAAGCTTACTTTCTAAAGTGTTAAGTGAGATAAGAAATACCTGCTTTTAATTTTGGAAAATACAAGCTACTTGAGTGGGGAATAGCAGATAAGCTGTGTTTTGAAATCAATGCCATTTATGATGAAAGACTATAAATCTGTACTTTGTTAACAGGAAATACAAACATTAGTGTTAATAACTATAATTTTCTAAAGCTTTCTGTGTTTCAGACACTAATCTAAGTTCTTTATAGGCACCAAGCCCTTAATTCTTATAACAGCCCAAAAGAGATTATTATCATAAATTTGTAGAAGAAACTGATGGAAAAGAAATGTTGGGTAATTTGCTCAGGGTAATAAAGGCAATAAACACCAGCTATTCTCTCACCCTAGAGGTTATAGTCTAAATCACTGTACCATTGGTCTCTGAATATTTGATATTTATCTTAGATTTTTTTTAACTGAAAATATTTTCCACATCTTGGTTGAATAAGGAGAACAAATTTCTTTCTCTATTTTTTTTCCATGAGTGAGCTAAAGAAAGTAAAAATATCAGGGAATCTTGAAGCAGGGTATATTGATATTGGCAGAAAACATTGTCAAAGTATAAATTTCAAAAAGTTAAGAACATGACTCATAAATAAGTATACAGTTTTGGATTAGCAAGACAAAAAGACTAGCTTAAACAGAACTGGGAAAATGGGAATATTTTCATTCACTGGAAAAGGGAAATTTGAAAATAATTGATAATTTAGATTTTAAAAGTGGTAATATTCTATAAGAAGTAAAACTGCAACATTGGGGTTCTCTTTTATTTTTATTTATTTATTTATTTTTTACCCCATATACATATTGCAGATTCACATTGGTTACACATCCACTTTTTTACCTACTGCCATACTAGTGTATGTTGTATTCTGCTGCCCTTCCTATCCTCTACAAACCCCCCTCCCCTCTCCTCCCCTCCCATCTTCTCTCTCTACCCCATCTACTGTAATTCATTTCTCTCTCTTGTTTTTTTCCCCCTTCCCCTCACTTCCTCTTATGTATAATTTTGTATAACAATGAGGGTCTCCTTCCTTTACCATGCAATTTCCCTTCTCTCTCTCTTTCCCTCCCCACTCTCGTCCCTGTTTAATGGTGATCTTCTTCTCATGCTCTTCCTCCCTATTCTGTTCTTAGTTGCTCTCCTTATATCAAAGATGACATTTGGCATTTGTTTTTTAGGGATTGGCTAGCTTCACTTAGCATAATCTGCTCTAGCGCCATTCATTTCCCTGCAAATTCCATGATTTTGACATTTTTAGTGCAGAGTAATACTCCATTGTGTATAAATGCCACATTTTTTTTATCCATTCATCTATTGAAGGGCATCTAGGTTGGTTCCACAGTCTAGCTATTGTGAATTGTGCTGCTATGAACATCGTTGTAGCAGTATCCCTGTAGTACGCTCTTTTAAGGTCTTTAGGGAATAGACCAAGAAGGGGAATAGCTGGGTCAAATGGTGGTTCCATTCCCAGCTTTCCAAGGAATCTCCATACTGGTTTCCAAATTGGCCGCACCAATTTGCAGCCCCACCAGCAATGTAGAAGTGCACCCTTTTCCCCACATCCTCGCCAGCACTTGTTGTTGTTTGACTTCATAATGGCTGCCAATCTTACTGGAGTGAGATGGTATCTTAGGGTGGTTTTGATTTGCATTTCTCTGACTGCTAGAGATGTTGAGTATTTTTTCATGTACTTGTTGATTGATTGTATGTCCTCCTCTGAGAAGTGTCTGTTCAGGTCCTTGGCCCATTTGTTGATTGGGTTATTTGTTATCTTATTGTTTAATTTTTTGAGTTCTTTGTATACTCTGGATATTAGGGCTCTATCTGAAGTGTGAGGAGTAAAAATTTATTCCCAGGATATAGGCTCCCTATTTACCTCTCTTATTGTTTCTCTTGCTGAGAAAAAACTTTTTAGTTTAAGTAAGTCCCATTTGTTGATTCTTGTTATTAACTCTTGTGCTATGGGTGTCCTATTAAGGAATTTGGAGCCCTACCCCACAATATGTAGATTGGAGCCAACTTTTTCTTCTATCAGACGCAGAGTCTCTGATTTGATATCAAGCTCCCTCCATTTTGAGTTAACTTTTGTGCATGGCGAGAGAAGGGGATTCAGTTTCATTTTGTTGCATATAGATTTCCAGTTTTCCCAGCACCATTTGTTGAAGATGCTATCCTTCCTCCATTGCATGCTTTTAGCCCCTTTATCAAATATAAGATAGTTGTAACTTTGTGGATTCGTCTCTGTGTCCTCTATTCTGTACCATTGGTCCACCTGCCTGTTTTGGTACCAGTACCATGCTGTTTTTGTTACTATTGCTCTGTAGTATAGTTTGAAATCTGGTATTGCTATGCCGCCTGATTCACACTTCCTGCTTAGGGTTGCTTTTGCTATTCTGGGTCTTTTATTTTTCCATATGAATTTCATGATTGCTTTCTCTATTTCTACAAGAAATGCCATTGGGATTTTGATTGGCATTGCATTAAACCTATAGAGATCTTTTGGTAATATCGCCATTTTGATGATGTTAGTTCTGCCTATCCATGAACAGGGTATATTTTTCCATCTTCTAAGATCTTCTTCTATTTCTCTCTTTAGGGTTCTGTAGTTTTCATTGTATAAGTCTTTCACCTCTTTTGTTAGGTTGATTCCCAAGTATTTTATTTTTTTTGAGGATATTGTGAATGGGGTGTTTTTCCTCATTTCCATTTCAGAAGTTTTGTCGCTGATATACAGGAATGCCTTTGATTTATGCGTGTTGATTTTATATCCTGCCACTTTGCTGAATTCATTTATTAGTTCTAGTAGTTTCTTTGTAGATCCTTTTGGGTATTCTAGGTATAGAATCATGTTGTCCACAAGTAGTGATAATTTAAGTTCTTCTTTTCCTATTTTTATGCCTTTAATTTCTTTCGTCTGTCTAATTGCTCTGGCCAGTGTTTCGAGAACTATATTGAATAGAAGTGGTAATAGAGGGCATCCCTGTCTTGTTCCAGATTTTAGAGGGAATGCCTTCAATTTTTCTCCATTCAGAATGATGCTAGCCTGAGGCTTAGCATACATAGCTTTTACAATGTTGAGGTAAGTTCCTGTTATCCCTAGTTTTTCTAGAGTTTTGAACATAAAGGGATGCTGTACTTTGTTGAATGCTTTTTCTGCGTCTATCGAGATGATCATATGGTTCTTATCTTTAAGTCTATTGATGTGGTGAATAACATTTATTGATTTCCGTATATTGAACCATCCTTGCATCCCAGGGATGAATTCTACTTGATCATGGTGCACAATTTTTTTGATGTGTTTTTGTATCCGATTCGCCAGAATTTTATTGAGGATTTTTGCATCTAGGTTCATTAGAGATATTGGTCTGTAGTTTTCTTTCTTTGAGGTGTCTTTGTCTGGTTTCGGAATCAGGGTGATGTTGGCCTCATAGCATGAATTTGGAAGAGCTCCCTCTTTTTCTATTTCCTGAAATAACTTGAAAAGTATTGGTTTTAATTCTTCTTTAAAGGTTTTGTAAAACTCTGCTGTATACCCATCCGGTCCTGGGCTTTTCTTGGTTGGTAGTCTTTTGATTGCTTCCTCTATTTCATCCATTGATATTGGTCTGTTCAAATTGTGTGTATCCTCCTGATTCAGTCTGGGCAAATCATATGACTTAAGAAATTTATCGATGTCTTCACTATCTTCTATTTTATTGGAATATAGGGTTTCAAAATAATTTCTAATTGTCTTCTGTATTTCTGTAGCATCTGTTGTGATATTTCCTTTTTCATCCCATATGTTAGTAATTTGAGTTCTCTCTCTTCTTCTCTTCATTAGCATGGCTAAGGGTCTGTTGATCTTATTTATTTTTTTGAAGAACCAACTTTTAGTTTTGTCAATTTTGGGGGATTCTCTTTTAGTTAGACATTTTTTTTTTTATATTCTCGGACCAATTTATTTGCACTGCATGGGACAGAAATTATTTGTGTTACTCTGTTTTCTATAAACCAATACCCTTACAGAGTTATAAAATGTACTGATCAAGTAGAAAAGTGAATAAAGGTCCAAATGCCAGAGAGATAACCTTTGGGCAGGCCTGCTAGATAATGGCAGGCCCTACGCAGTGACTGTTGTCAGTAATTCCTTTGCCCTATGTCAAAGTCTTGGACAATTTTTTTCTAACTAAATAAAAATGAAAGTTCCTGAAAAACAGAATGGAATTTTGTTGTTGTGTGGCATCTAAACCTACTTTTTGTTGTTGTTCAGAGAATTCACTCATGGGTGAGTTTGGAGGGTAGAAGAGTTTCATGTTCTTTCTGAAGCCCAGCAGCAAGGATGCCAACCCATGAATTAGATGTGGCCAACTCTATTATCTTGACTGAGACTTGAACCTTGATTGAATGACATAAAGAAGCAATATGGTTTTAATCCATTTTATCTGTGCTAGAGGTTTCTCTAGCTACCACAGCCAAGATCCCTAACCAGATCATTCCTGGCATACCACACCATGACTTAATATTACATCTAACCTAAATCCCCTCTTTTCATGGTATTTGTCTAACCAATAACTGCATCTTTCACATAGATTCTGAGCCCTTCAATGTCCTTTAAATAAATTCCTTTCCTTGCAGGAGCATAAGATTATTTCTGTTGCTTACAACCAAGAACATTGAAATATTAGTAGGGATTCATACTCATCAAGGTCAGCCAATATTTGAGTAATTGTCCTCTGCCAATGAAATAACTCCTGTCACAAGATCTTTTGTGTTGATCTTAAATCAATTTTGTGCTTTATTTAAGGAAAATTTCTTCAGTCTCTGGTTAAGAGTATGTGCTGATGACAGAGAGCTTGTATTTTAAAATTCTGTCTTATTGACTCCATGTCTCTGTGAGCCTGAGAATCATTTATATGGTGATGAATGTATAAAAGTCTACACAAAATAGACACATTAATCTATAGTAGAGAGCTTTAATATTCCACAAATCAATGTACATTGGATATCATTGAAATAACTTATAGTTCCTGAAAATGAACTTTGTAAAAAATTTTTGTTTTAACTCTTCATCGTCTAGACTTTTATGATGGCTTGGTAAAGTTTTCCTGCTTGTAGCTATCATCAGTCTTGAATCAACTGTCTTTGAATCGTTTTTTTCACCTTTGTCAGATTTATGAAACCATACTAGGATATTCTAAAATCTAGCAAGAGTTCATTCCTCTTGCCAAGAAAATTCACACAAATACATACGTTGAGAATGGTGGAGAGCATGTCTGCTTCTGACCAATATGAAAAAAGGGGGTCAGATTTATCCTTCTGCGTGAAAAAATTAAAAATTAGATAAAATGTGCAAAACCAACTGTTTTCAAGACATTGAATTTCAGACAGTGGATGCTAGTGATCTCTATGATGAGAAACCAATGACCTAAGACCCACAATCCCCCCAACTTAACCCTTGGAGTAAGCTTCCTGTCAACAATGCAAGCAATGCAGATTGTTTACATATAAGATCTGAAACTATAAAAATCCTAGAGAAAATCATGGAAGAACCTTATAATATTGGCATTTGTAAGAATTTTTTCTTTTTGGATAAGACACCAAAGTCACAGGCAACAGGAGAAAAAAACAGAGCAGGACTACATCACACTGAAAAGCTTCTGCAGAGTAGAGGAAACTCACGATGTAAAGGCAGCCTCTGGAACTGGAGGACACACTTGCAAACCTCTTATCTGGTAAGGTGTTAGTGTCCAAAGGATACAGGGAGCTCCTACAACTCAGGGGCCAAACAAACAAAAACCAAAGATTCCTTAGCAACTCAGTGAGGCTCTGTCTCTAAATAAAATCAAAACAGGGCTAGGAATGTGGCTCAGTGGTTAAAGACCCCTGAGTTCAACTCCTGGTACAAAAAAAAAAAAAAAAAAAAAAAGCCAAATAATCTATTTTAAAACTGGAATGTATATTTCTGCAAAGAAGTGCCGCAGTCTGGCTGGGCACAAAATCATGAACCACTCAAACAGGAACAAACTTTATTTTTTAAACTACCGCCAATGGCCAATGCCCTGTATGCTCCCGGGAAATTATGCCGACCCACACATGCGGCGTTCTCCTCCGGAATTCCCTCCTACCGCACTTCCCCAACCAATGGGAACTCTCCAGGAGTCCCGTAGCAGGCCGAGGTGGACAGCAGGGGTCTAATATCCATTTGAATGCAGATCTTAACATAATCATATCATCTCAATGGCTTGCTGGCGTCACCTTTCAACCAAAAATGCCATGCATCATTACTACTTGGCTATGGCTCTTAGCAAAGAAGACATACAGTTAGTCAATAGGTATACAAAAAGATGCTAAAATAGTATCATGGAAATGCAAGTCAAAACCACACCCATTATTAAAAATGAAAAATGTGTTACCAAGCATGTGGAGAACTTAGAACCCTTGTCCACTATTGGTGAGAATCAAAATTGTATAACACTATGGAAATTCTTGAAAAAATGAAAAACATAACTATCATATGACCCAACAGAACCACTTTTGGGTATGTATATCCACAAGAATTGATATCAGAATCTTGAAGAGAAATACTTTCCCTTACATGTTTAATGCAGTGCTATTCACTATCACTAATCTCTGGAAACAACCTACATATTCAGCAACAGATGAATGGAGAAAGAAGATGTGATACACACTCCTGCATGCGCATGTGTACATGTACACACAATGGAATATTTCTCTGTCTTAGCAAAGAAAAATCCTCTCAGATGTAACAATATGGATGATCCTGTAGGACATAGAGCTAGGTTATATAAGCCAGTCACAGTTGGATAAATATTGCTTTTTTCCATTTATGTGAAGTATCTAAGATAATCTGGAAACTGAGCAGGAAGGTGGTTTCTAAGGGCTGAGAGCAGGGGGCAATGGAGAGTTGTTTAATTTGTGTGAAGTTTCACTTATGCAAAATGAATAAGCTCTAGAGACCTGCTGTATGACATTTTCTCCACTGTTAACAATATTGTATTACATATTTAAAAATTGGTTTAAAGTGTAAGTTCCATATTATGTGGTATTATAATTTTAAAAAACTAACCACCAATAGTCCACAAGGCCTAGCATCCAATCAAAGATTATCAGGCCTAAAAATACACCAAAAAAGAAAAAAGAATAACCATAACAAGGATAAAATTAAGAAGAAAATGACCCAGAACCAACACAGACATTAGAATCAGAAGACAAGAACATTAAAATAGTTATTGTAACTATGTTCCATAGGTTCAGAAAGATGAAGAAAATATTGAGAATGTTAAAAATATGTACCTATGTGTCTATCTATATCTCCCAAATCAAATTTTAAGAATTAAAACTATAATATCTGAGATGTAATACATACTGAATGAGATTATCAGCAAGTTAAACATGGCAGAAGAAAATATTAGTGAACTTAAATTAGTGAAGTTAGAACAATAGAAACGCTCCAGAATTATGCCTAGAGAGAAAGAGAAAAAGAAAAAAAGACTCAAAAAGTAAAAACTAAAATAAAAGGAGGAAGAAATTAACAAAGTATTAATGAACTGTGGAACAACTTCAAGAGGCAGCATAATATCAAAGTAGTTAACAAGAAATTCAACAAAACTCAGGGACAAGAAACATTAGAATATCGCCAAGGCATATCATAATTAAATTGTCCAAAACCATTGACAAAGAGCAAATCTTAAAAGCAACCAAAGACAAAAGACATATTATGTATAGAGGAAAATATAAAAGTCTTTATATATCTATTTTCAGAAATAATGCAAAGTAAAAAGCCAGTACAGCAACATTTTAAAAGTGTGAAACACTCTCTCTCTCTCTCTCTCTCTCTCTCTCTCTCTCTCTCCCCCCTTGAATTCTATACCCAGAAAAAAAAAATCTTTCTAGATAAAGGAGGAGTAAATTGGATTTACAGCAAAAGTAGGATCAAAAAGAATGATAAAATAGCACAAAATCTGGAAGAAAGTAGACGATTGTGAAGTTCTTCATTCTACATGTGTTATATTACTGTTTGAAGGTAGGGTATAATAAGCTATGGATATATGCTATAAACCACTAAAATAATTAAGCAAAACCCCAAAAGCTTATATTTAAATACAAAGAAGTAAGATGGAATTATAAAAAGATATTTCATCTAAAAGAAGAAAGTAAAATAGGAAAAATAGAACATAGAACAGATGGGGAAAAAAGAAAACAAACAGCAAGATGTTGAATTTAAACCTATCTCAATTATAAAAACAATATAATAAAAAAGAGAATACACAGAGAATATGCTAAGATACATTCTGATCATAAAAGCAAGTCCTAAATTGAAGAGAATTTAAATCAAGCATAGCAAGGTTTTTCTATTCTCAGTGATGTAAAATTGGAAGTCAATAATAAAGATACTTGGAAAATCTCCCCAAATATTTGGAAACCAGATAATTCTTCTAAAAAAAGGGGGTCAAAGATTTCTTCTTTCGAATTGTAAATAAATGAAATGAAAATACTATTGAAATACCAAAATACAAATACACCACAGTGAATCCCTCCATTGTGTTCATCCACAAGACTGGGATCTTAACTAGAATAAGATATGTTCTATGCTTATATAAATATATCAAAATAGATTCTTCTGTTGTGTATCACTAAAAATAATAAAGAAAGAAAAGGAAACATCAGAATACAGCATAATGAGACCACAGGGAGAGCCCCACCAGGAGCATGGGGCTTCATCACATAATCAAAATCTCTGTTTCCCGTAGTCCTCAATGTCAAAGCACATCCCTTGAGGGTCCCAGAGTCTGCAGGGAAGGGTGAGAAGAGCATCAGTGGCAATAAGAGGTAGAGAGAATCGCTATTTTCATGGCTGTGCCTTGCGGTGGCACTTGTACTTGCTTCTCAAGGCTGTGGCACTTGCTCTCTTCCCTCTGCTATAGCCACAGCAGGTTTATGTGTGCTTTCCAGAGGTGTCCATATTTTTTAATGAAATAGTAAATGGTTTTTCCAGATCTTAATAGACCAAAATTTGTCCTAATGGGTAAGCTCCCTACAAGAATGGGCTTCCATCCCAATGGAAAGTGTCCTCTTGGCAGAGCTGACTGCTGGATTTGAGCTACCGTCTTCCATACAGCAGGAGCTGGAGCCAAGGAGGATGGAGGGGCATCTATGAGACCATATATTGCTCCTTTGGGAGAGTAAGTTCAAATTGCACCTTGAACTTAAGTCAAATAAACCCTTTTTGGTTTTTTTGGAGGAGGATACTAAGAATTTGGACCCAAGGATGCTCTATCACTGAGCTGCATCTTCAGCCCTTTTTACTTGTTCTTTTAAGACAGGGTCTCACTAAATTGCTGGGATTTCAAGTACGTGCCACTATGCTCAGCAAGTCAAGTAAAGGATTCACTCTTAAATCTGTGAATTTTTATGGAAAAGGATTAGGAATTAGAGTAATAAAACCAGAAAACACTAAAAGAAAATTATCTTAAAAATTACCTGCTTGCCTGTCCCCCAACAAACTTCATCTCTTCTGGAATTACTTTCTAGGGATTGCAGGAAGTACTCTGGCTCCATCAGAAAAGCAGACAGTGTGGGAAGAGAGAGATGAATTATTCTGGGAACCTAGAATAGGCAAGTCCAAATTGGCAATTTTGCTTTCTCAATTATTTGGATTGCCTGGTTCTGAGGGGGGAAAAACATAACTCCACAAACATAAAAGGTGTTTTTAAGGGCTTGTTTTTAATATCTCAGAATTTAGATTTGTATTTCATATTGACTCATTCAAAATTTAGTAAAGGCAAATTCACTGCCTCAAAAAGCTGCCACTGGTCTCATAAGTGCTATGTGATATTATTATTTTGAGCACAGAATTCTTAATCTATTGTTGTCACTTTTGAGATCTAATATTCTATCTTTATCCTATTCCTTGAAATGCAGTTCAGCTCCCTCTCTTTGTATACAACCTCACTTTGCCTTTATCTGCAAGGAACCTCAATCAAATATTAACCTAAATAAAAACACAGTCCGAAAGCTCTAGGCATTCATAACCTAAAGTGACATTCATGTTTTTCTGAGATATTTAGCTCAAGTAAATCATTCACATGGTACCAATAATGGCTTTAAAAGAGTACAGTAGGACAGTAGTAACAAAAGAGAAACAAAATCTCTAAATGAGCATGTATCTGAGGGTCATCACTCGGAGTCATGAGAATTTGTCTTATACCTAGGTATCTGACCCTCTCTGCTTCAGTCTTTTTCTCTTTAAAGTGAACATATTTACTGGTAACTACACGGAGTGATTAATAATGTTGAATGTTTACGTATTAAAGTGGTTTAAAAAAAAAACAGAATCAGCCGGGTGCATTGGCACATTCCTATAATCCCAGCGACTCTGGAGGCTGAGGGAGGAGGATCACAAGTACAAAGCCAGCCTCAGCAATAGCGAAGTGCTAAGCATCTCAGTGAGACCCTGTCTCTAAATAAAATATAAAAATGGGCTTGGGGTGTGGTTGAGTGCCCCTGAGTTCATTCCCCAGTACCCAAAAAACAAAAACAAAAACAACAAAGAGTCAAATCTTTACCCTGCCTGCTTGTGTGTGTCATTGTGTCTGTGTGTGTCTCTCTCTCAAGTTATATATGATGCCTTTTCTATTATTAGCTGATTTGTAAACTTCTTAAACTGTAGTTCTGTCTTATGAAACCTGGGGGTAATTATGCGTAATTTATGTAGTCGTATGAATTAAAAGAAACAGTTTACTTATAGCCCCCTTTACTATTTGGCACATAAATTTTTAGTAAATTGTAGCTGCTATTAAGAGTATTTGATAGGTAAAAATGCTTTAAGTAATATCTATTAGATAAAGGGGGACAGAAGAGGCTGGGCTAGTGAAGAAAGGGATATCAAATTCCAAATCAAATGGCTTCTAGACTAATAATAAAATTAAACCAAAGGAAGGACCATCCATCACAGCAACAAAAAATGCCCATTAGTTAACATCAGAGTTCAAATAGTGATGTCCACTGCAAGTCACCGGGAATGAAATTTGTGTTCAGGTTCTTCCTCTCCCAATTCTCCTTCCCCTTCCCACTCCCTAAATTTTGTGAGCTAACGAAACACATTGGGAATTGATATTAGAGAAGGAACATTTTGTAATATGCAGTTGGTATGATGGTCACAGTTGTCTGAGGAAGCCTGGGAAAGTCAGTGAGGGAGGCATCTGTGGGCTCTGTAAAGCTTGGGCATCTTCGAGAGGCTGGTCGACTTGCATCTGCCTTATATCATGGGCAACTAGGAAGCAAAGTACATCAATTACCTTTAACATTTTTCATTGCAAAAATCCAGTGCTTTCCAAAATATCTGAAGGATCCGTTAGCTTCCCCCAAACCATCACAAGCCAATACGTGGTCCTGCTGCATAGGATCCGGACATGGCTTGAGCCACACGGGGCTCACATGGGGCGTTTGAAATTCTGAACTGGCCTATGTTCTGTTCAATGAGACAAATCCACTGTTCACTGACTTGGATATCAGAGCAGTGTCGAATTGTTTTCAAAGTGTTTAAATGCTTGTTCTCAATTTCTGTACTTGTCTGATAACATATTTTGAGCTGTCCTGCCTTATCCTATCAAAATACCACCCCTAAACAAAAAGGAGGACAAATAAAAAAGCAACAAAATTTAATGAACACAGAATTTCAATCACAAAAGCCCTGTGTTCTATATATAAATCTTGGCATTATAAAAAAAAGTGTGAATATTATTATCAGGTACACCTGTCAGTGCATTTGAATCCCACCACAGCTGCTTGGCAACTGTACCATCTGTTGACATGTTTTTCCTTGTGAGACTCTGTTTCTTCATCTGTAAAATGTGTGTCTTTCAACTCACAGGAGAATAATGATGAAGGTTAAATGTATAGCACAGGGCCAAGGTAGGAGCTAGGAAGGAGGCTTGTTTTGTATTGCATATTTGGGAATTTAGTTTAAATTTTGCAATTTGGTTGGCTCTGGTGCATGCTATGATTTGAATATGGATTGAGTATCCTCCAAGTCTTTCATGTATTAAAATTTGATGCCCATCATGAGATGTTAAGAGGGTAAAAACTTAATCAGACCATGATGTTTAGAGGTGGGATCTTTGGAAAGTGGTTAGGGTTTGATAAGGTCATCAGGATGGGGCCCCCACAATTAAATACTGGTGCCTTTGTAACAAGAGGGAGGGGAGAGGGCCCAAGACTCATGTATCCTTCCTGTCTTTTGCCTTGTGATGCACTGTGACACTTTTGGAATCTGCCAGCAAGAAGGTTATCATGAGATGTGAGCCCTTGAACTTCCAAATCATAAACCAAAATAAACCTCTTTTATTTGTAGGTAGCACACCTTGGCTATTTCATTATAGTGACAAAATGCTGGCTAATACAATGCAGCTTTGCACATTGCTTTTCTCCCCCAAATCCACAATAAATTTTTCATTTGAGCTTGGGCTAGGTTCATTATATTTAGATGTAACAATTTAAATAGTGCCTTGTTTGATAGTTCTGGAATATCTTCAGAACTGGTTTTAAGTAAAATGTACACTATGCTGAAACACAATGCTGAAACATGATAAAAGTTCTCAAAACACAGTATAAGTAAAAATGTCTTTGGCAATTTGCTCACATACAGATTCCTAGTCACAGTCTTCAACATTTCTGACTGAGAGCTCTTGAATGAGGTCCTGCAGTTTATGAACAACACCAGATCCTCACCTCCAGATTTTGATGTGGGCAGGTTTTTTTGTTTGTTTGTTTGTCTGTTATTTTGGTACTGGGGATTGAACTCAGGGACACGTGGCCACTGAGCTACATCCCCAGCCCTATGTTTTTTTTTTTGTATTTTATTTAGAGACGGTCTCACTGAGTTGCTTAGCATCTCACTTTTGCTGAGGCTGGCTTTGAACTTGTGATCCTCCTGCCTCAGCCTCCTGAGCTGCTGGGATTATAGGTGTGCACCACTGTGCTCAGCTGCGGTTATATCTTTAAGCACACCTTAAGAGGACCATTGTGACTATAGAGGTATATACAAGAGGTGTTTGTAATGGACCCGCGCTGTGTTCTGACTGTGATGGTAAAATATAAACCCATACCTGCCATTGCGCAGAACTAAACTCTTTCTCTCTCTCTCTCTCTCTCTCTCTCTCTCTCACACACACACACACACACACACACACACAAAATCTAGATTATTAATGTACTATGGAGGCAATCTCAGCATTCTGTCTTTTCACCTTCCATAGTTTATATTCCTAATTTTCCTAACCTGTAAGTGAAAAACTTACAGACAGTTTTCTTGAATAAACCAAACAAATTAGCCAACTGCTGGCTTGGTCAAACTGGCTTTATTAGATTTCTATGATATTTCTTGGTCAGGTACAGAGTTCTACAACTTGAACCTAAAAATAAATACTTTCAATTTTCCATGTGTGGGCACTCCATCACTTTTAGTTAAGTGGATGGATTAAATGTGATGTTTAAGTACACTAGGGAAAGAAAATGCTCCTAAAAGTGGATCACTTTCTTTACCGAAATAGACTTTGTTCTTGAAGCCTATGCTAGACACTCTTCTCTATCCATAATTTACATCTAACTAACAACATTCAGAGAGTTTATGTCTTTAGCTGTGACAGTTGTCATTTTCCTGTGAATGTGTCAGTCTGCCTACAATTAATTTGTGTATATTTAAGCAAAAGGTAGCTGGAGTTGGGTATTTAATTACACCAAATAATCCCTATAGAGGTTTTTAGGTGATATAATAGTCTTGTGGTTAGGCTTAAGAATAGAATGCTGATCTCTTAAAGATACTAGCTGAAATATCCATGAGTAAAATTATATGACGAAATGGGATTTGTCAAAATAATCCTGAGGAAATACATTTGGAGGTGTCTCGATGGAGCAAGATAGTCTTACATACTTCTCTGTGCTCACTTCCCATTTTGATTACCTTTTTCTTTAACATTTTCCTATGAAACACTTCAAATAGGATACAAAAGCAAAGAAAGTTGTAATGGATCCCCATCATCCAGCTTCAATGTTGTGCAACCCATGGCCAAACTCCCATCTCCTTCAACTTCCTGTTGTGCTTATTGGAAATGCGTGTTAAATCAGTAGGAACTTCACATTTTTACTCAAGGCCATAAAACACTCCAGAGTTTATCACCAAGGAAGAAAGCATGGTCTCTCTTTAGCAGGACTCTGATGGCACGGTGTCCAGCTGTCAGTACAGTAAGCCCTCACCATTTCTCAGCTTTATGTCTTAAGTTTTTGTTTACAGGTGTCATAACAGCAGGCCCTTTGTCCTGAAATAATCTTCAAAAGACTAAGATGAATATTTTAGGGGGCATTATTGCTCACATATTTATTTCCTTTTTGTTTTATTTGATACCCCAAGACAGAATATCCTAATAAAATAGAAAACATATGCAGTTTAAAATCTCAGTTCATTTAGAAAAGTGGACCATCTCAAAAGCTGACATGCTTAGGATTTCTTCCATGTTCCTTTCTCTGTGTGGGGCAGGACATGATAGGTAGGTGACCAGACTGCCCCCAGCTGAGCGGCTGCAGAGCTCTCAGAAATGAACTAGAACCCCAGACACAACCCCCACACTCCTGATAGTGTGACTTCCTCACCCCTTCAACCTCTTGTCTTCTTGTTTTCCATCCTTGCATTTCTGGATAATAAATAGTGCTTGCAAATAGCCATCCCTTGAGTCATTTTGAAACTGCACAAAGCTTTAGAAGACAAAAACAACTAATCAATCACAAAACACACACACACACACACACACACCAATCAAACAAAACACTGTAATCACTAAGCCTTATCATTCTTCTAACAAGCATTCTTGAGGATTTCCTAAGGGTAAAGTAATTTAGTCAGCTTAAGAGTTTTCAGCCTATTTGGAGACAAAATATGCATGCTATTGGAAAAACAGAAAAACAACAATTAAGTAACTAACTCACAGTCCTGAAATAAAATGGCCCAAATTATGTCAGGGAATACTTGGAAAATGAAACATATGACCAGTGATCATAAGTGGGTTTTTTAAAAACCTCTTAAAAATAGAGTTCTGTAGCTTTTTATAAGTTATCCCAAATAGATACAGTAATCTCCTGAGAGTCAGGTCATCATTGCCTTGCATTTTAAATTAAAAATAACAATAGCTACCTTTTGCTAAGAGCCTGCTCAGTGTGAGGTGCACCACGTTGTTGATTATCTTTTCTCCTCACACTGAAGTTGTCAGGTAGGATGTTTAGATGAGGAAACTCAGTGATGTTAAGGAATTCAGTAAGTAGCATGAGGAGGTTTCATCAGGTCTGAACTGAGACCCCACACTGTCTACTCCTAAATCTCACTCCCCAAGCGTCCCTGCTGAGCCCAATCAGCAATACAACCCAAAGAAGTCTCTCAGTGGCGAAAGAATGGATGAGAGAAGAGTAATAAGCAAAGCTAGACCCTGAGGGCCTGAGGTTCTTCTGCTCCCTGGATCCCTAAGAACCCAGGAATGGAATGTCTCTAGAACTCTCTGGTGCATGGTGGAGGGGTGTCTCGTGGACATTTTACAACACCTGGAAGTTACATGAGTCCATTTAGCACTGGGAGGTGCCCTGCACTGTTTCCTGAGTTCTGTCTTAGAAGTCAGAAGCACCCCCTCCCCAGGGTACAGAAGTCCTGAACATTGCCAGGACAGTCTTTGGGTAGGACAGGTTACACTGTTCCCCATTCAAAGCCTTCCCACTATTAGTGAACTGATTACAAAAGAAACGTTTATAAAATGCAAATAGAGAGAGAGTGAACACTTGCTTCTTTGTATTCAGTCTGGAGAAAAGCTATAGCCAGAGAGGATGGCTCTATCCCAACTCCAAGATGTTTTGTATGTATCTAAAAAAACCAAACACTTAGGAAATAAGATCTGTCTGGGGTACTAATCAATTTGGAATGGTAAATTGGGTGGAATTAGGAAGACTTCCAATGATTTCAATAAATAAATAAAAGTTAGTTGGGCTGAAAGTTAGGTTGAATAAATCTGCCTGCTCATTTTTTTTCTTTAATCAACTTTACATATAATAATTTACACCAGAACATGGGCAGCTGTGGGAACATGTTATGGTTTGGACCTGTGGTGTCCCGCACAAGCTCATGTATGAAACAATACAAGGTTGCTCAGAGGTGAAATAATTAGATTATGAGAGTTGTGACCACTCCTGTGCATTAACTGTAGGCAGGTAGGGTGTGACCGGAGGAAGTAGGTCATTAGGGGCATGACTTTGGGATTTATATTTTGACCTTGGATAGTGTAGCTCTTTCTCTCTGTTTCCTGTTTGTCAGTCCTGAACTGCTTTTCTCTGCCCTGTCCTTCTTCCATTATGTTCTGCTGCAGGCCCAGAACTATGGAGTTGCTTGACCATAGACTGAGTCTCTGAAACTGTGAGCAAACAAAACATTTCTTCTTCTAAGTTATTCTTGTCAGGTCTTTTGATCACAACAACAAAAAAAGCCGACTAAAACAGAAATCTAAAGAATGTGTCAGAGAAACCTGTTGGGCAAGCAGAGTAGTTAGATTTGCTTTAAGGAAAGGTTGTCTTAGCAACTTCTCTTCCTAGGACAGAGGCAACTTTGCTTTCCATCTGGATTTACAGTTCCTGTGATATTGAGATGAATATGGGGCATAAAAATAGGCACAGATTTTGTGGAATCAATAAACAGATGCAGGTCAGGTAACGCCCCACAGGAGTCAGGCGGAATCTTATGACCTCCAAGGTAGGATGCACCAGCATTTCTGTAGTGGGAAATTAACTTCAGAGACCACTGAACCTTCATTTGCAGACATAATTAGGACACCTTTCAGAATTTTTAAATGTGGAATTAGTTTTTAACTTTGCTTAAAATTTTAATCCTTAATGTGGTTTTTTTTTTTTTTAAGCTAACTCTGGTACTTGCTGAGCTTCCCCCCCCCTTATGAATATTGTAATCTAATAAGCCTTATCTCTATTTACTTTGGAATTGAAGATCCAATTAGTTGCATTTGGAAAAAGATTAATTTAACCACTCTGCCCTTGGAGGCAGTGAGTGCCAAACTTCTGCTCATCTGTGGTTTTGTTCCAATTGTTCTGCCTCATTCTGCTGGAGCTGTTAGTATTTCATCACTCTTTGAGAAAGCCCAGTGTAGCATAGCTTATAGTAATAAAATGTGCATTATGATACTATGGGAGAGTTTACAGAGAGGATAATATGCTAGAATCTGAGGTCTGGACTTGAGTATTCTAAAACTGGAGGCTTTGGCAAGTACTGCTATCTACAGCTTGTGCATTTAACCTCTGACAACTAGATTGTTTTACCATTGCTTCGACCTTGCTATTAACTCCTTTCCAGTTACCTGCTCACTGTTCTGTATATTTTACCTTCTTTAAGTGCCACAATTCATAGCCAAGAGTCAAAAGATGGTGACAGAGTTTATATTCTTTCAAACCGACAAATGAATGTCATCAGTTAACCCCAGAAAGGGAGACAGAAAATGACGTGAGGAATCTGGGCAGGTAATGAACTGGGAGTAAATTGGAAGAAAAGAGATGTACAGTTATGATAGATTATTCCAAGTATACCTAATTGCTGACTGTAATCAGTTTGGAAGATCTGCAATCAAATGGACTTGTATTGGGCAATATAAGGGCATATATTGCTTTGGGTATTATGTGGAATTTTTCCTTGAGGCATACCTTATATAGATTTACCTCTTCCAATACAAATAGAAACACAAACATTCTCTCTCTCTCTCTCTCTCTCTCTCTCTCTCTCTCTCTCTCCATATACACAAAAAGAGAATGTTACTTTTCTGTCTTTGATTAGATGAAAATATGAATTTAGCAAAAATCCTGAGTAAGCATCTGACGCTTTGAAAAATCTTCCATAAATTTTGTGTGTGTGTGTATGGGGCGGGGAGACATTGGGGATTGAATCCAGGGTCTCACACATGCTAGGTAAGCACTCTACCACTGAGCTACATCTCTAACCCCCATAAAATCTTTTAAGGAGTTATTAATCATCAATTTAAAGAAAAAATATGTACAGCATTTTGCATTATCATTTATCTCAATAACCATAGAATGAAATTACAGCTCCCAGTCCTTTATAAATAATTTGATGATTATATTTTTCCAAATGACATATTTTAGAACTTAGGGTGTTTTCATTTACACTCCAATCCCTTAAAGTGTTCCACTGATTAGCAGTAGCCCAAATGTTGGAAAAAGCATGTTCTGATATTCTACTAAGTAGTTTCATCTTATCAGGGACATCTAAAATGCTTTCTGTGTGTCCTGTGGGCAACTGCAATTTTGCCACACAGAGACAGATACAGGAGCAGGTTCAGAGTTATATAACAACTTGAGGTCAGAGCTCCTGCTTCCTGAGTGCCAGTCTAGGCATGATCCACTCACCTGTTGCTGTTAGTTGCCTCTTGACTCTTGTCAGTGCCTGTTGATGTGTGAAGAAGCTGCTTGTGCTCATTCTGACATTGTGGGAGGTGCTCCAGTGGTGACTGTGCCCTCCCAATTAAGTTCTTCCTGGGTAGATCTTCAGGATTTTACTGCATGGAAATACATCAGCTGTTGGTGTTACAAGTCACTACATTTTTTTTTCATATTAGTCTTCCAACTTCCAACTTTAATAATATAAAAAATATATTACTTTAAAAAAACACACACCATTTTTTTTCCTTTCCAAAACTTTTACTTGAGGTAGGGATAAAAGGATTGATGATGCAGCCCAAATACTGAGAGATATGATACAATGCTAAGAAAAGGCTTAGATTCTGATTCCTAGGAGACCATAGCCAGAGGCATTGTGCTGTGCTTAGGTTTTAGAGAGAGCAAGTTGGTTCTGCAAAGGCCCTTAATTAATACTATTATTTGAAATCCCCTGTGGTAGATTGTTTTCAAAGATAACTGTAAGATTCCCTCTCCAAGTCTTTTTGCAGCCTGACTGCCATTTTCCCCCATCAAGAGGTACAGTCTATTTCCCAATTCCTTGCACTTTTTGCTATGGAACATTAGGGACATAGAACATCTAGAACACAGGTATTGCCCCGAGACAATCATGTAGAAAAGGGAATCTAGCATATTGGATGACAAGTGGCCAAATAGTGGAGAGCTGCGGCATACCAGCTGGCAGCTGGCATCAACTATGAGACATTGAGACTACCTTTAACTTTTGCCCTGTTCCCTGCAACTCTCCAGCTGAATATGGATGCATGAATGAGCTCAGCTGAAACCAGCAGAGGAATAGCCCAGTCAAGCTGTAGAATCATGAGCCATAATAAAGCACCGTTGTTTTAAACTAACAAGTTTGGCAGTGATTTGTTAGGCAGCATTGATGTGCTAGTCAGTTTTTCATCACTATGACCAAAATACCCAAGAAAAAAACAACTTAGAGGAGGAAGTTTATTTGGCTTAAAGCTCAAGAAACTTAGAATATGGTTGGCTAAGTCTATTGTTCTGGGCCTAAGGTGAGACAGAACATCATGGTAGAAAGGCCTAGTGGAGGAGCCTTCCTTCATTTATGGCAGCCAGAAAGGAGACAGCAGGAAGGGGGAATGGACCTCAGGGAAGATGAACCCTTCCAGAGCACACCCCCAGTGAATCACCTCCTCCAGCCATGCCCCACCTGCCTACAGTTACTACCTAATTAGTCCATTCAAACTGGGATGGACTGATTAGGTTACAGCTCTCACTATCCAATCATTTCACTTCTGAACTTCTGCAACAATAAAGGAATTTTTCATGGCCACCTCATATCAAACCACAACATTACACCTTGAGTGACCCCCCAAAGCTCATGTCCATCGCACAATGCAAAATGCATTTAGTCCATCTCCGAGAGTCTTACATTCTTAACAGTTCCAGAATTGCCCAAAAGTCCAAGTCCAAAGTCTCACCTGAGACTCAAGGCAAACTCTTGACTGTGAGCCCCTATAAATAAAGCCAGATTTAAAGACAGGGAGTTAGTGTAGCTAGATAAATCAGGTCTGATGGAGAAAATGGAGTCCAATTTGAGTCCGGGAAATTAGAAACAGCCCCTGGGAGATTGGAATGCTCATGTCTCCAGAAACCTTTGATACTACCCCTCCCAAAAAGGTTGTTAATGAAGCAACTCCTGAACAGGCAGAGAGCTACTAATCAATGTCCTGTGGGATGCTTCTCCCTTCCTGCCTAGCACTCCACCTAGGCCCTTCCAGCCCACCTGCTCACCCCCTGGCCATTCCACTGACATGCCCCAGTCACTATGCAGGATGAAGGGAAAGGAACAAGATAAGGGAGAAGAATGCAGGAGAACAAGGGAAACTTTCGACATATAAAAGGGACAGGACTTCCTCATCCCATGGATTCTGTGTTTGGGTCCCCTTCTTCAACTCCGGAGAAGTCTGTTTTACTATCCTTTAGTAAAGCTTCTTACTTTCTACTCTATGCTTGCCTCGGCATGCTTCTCTAGTGTTATACTTCAACATTTGAGGAAGCAGGACTCATCAAGGTAACTGGTAACCAGGGGTATCATATTGATCAAAACAAGTTACATATATTCAATATACAGTGGCATGGAGTAAACATTCCTATTCCAAAAAGGAGTAATAAGGCTATAGAAATAAGAGAAGAGATGGGGCCAAAGCAAAACTGAAACCAAGCTATCATGGCAAGCCAGGCAAATTGATTCTGAAACTCTTCCTGTAACTTCTTATACAGCATCTTGAACATGGTGGTGAGATATTATTTCCAAAGGGCTTGGGAAGCCCCACCACTTGGTCTTTCCAGTTGAAGTACACATGGGCTCTCCTTGATCCTGGCTCTTTCCACAGCCAACTACTCTTATCGCCAGACAATGAACAGCTCTTCTTGATAGACAGTCCACTGGTATCCCTTAGTTCCTGGGGTCTCCATTCCAGCTTCAGCTTTCCCTTCACATCTTCATACATCTCCCACTCAGAGGAAGACTGCAGGAACTCTGACCCTGCTATACTTTGTGTAGCCTCCTAGTCCTTCCTTTGAAATCTCAGTGGAAACTTCCATGATCCCTTAACTCCAGCACCCTGTATTTCTGCAGAATCAGTACCATGTGGATGACACCAAGGAATGCCATCAGCTAGGGCAGTAACTGGGCCTCCTGAAATCATAGTTGCAGCAATATCTTAGTGTTTGGGTAAAACAACTCCTAGTAACCCCTATGCAAGCAAGGTGCCCCCATAAGCTCTTCTCAAAGGAATTTTCCCTTCTATACCCTGGAGCCTGCAATAGGTGTGGTCTTGCAAATTTCTGAGATGCCCTGAAGTTATCTTTTCCTGTTTTCTCTATTCAAAGTACTTAGCATCTCTATAGAGGCTGTAATCACTTTAGCAACCACAGCTTTTTTGTCCCAGTTTTACTTGCACTTTTCTGGTCAAACTGAAAGTTTTAAAAATCCTTCTGATTTCTGCTCTCAGTTTTCATAATACATTTGGCTCAAAATCTGATAGCAATATCCATGTGACCTCCTGCATGCTGTGTTGCTTTGAAATTTCCTCTGTTAGATAAATTAGTTCATCACCTTTAAATTCAGCCCCACATAAATTCTCAGTACATAGACAAAATGTAGTCAGATTCTTTTTCAGAATATATCACGAGTGGCCTCTAGTTCATTTCCCAATACAGTTCTCATTTCCCTCTGGAGGTTCACAAGCACAGTCTGCTTTCTTACCAGCATTCTGGTCTCCTGAGTTCCCATTAGAATCATCCATTAAGCTCTGGTTAAAACATTCTAAGACTTCTCTGTCCTGAATCTCCAAACTTTTTTAAACTCCTCCTGGAAACTATTTCCAAAGGTATCTAAATTACCTGGTCAGCTTAGTCATAGTAATGACCCTGATTTTTGGTACCAATTTCTGTGTTAGTCAGCTTTTTATTGCTGTAACAAAAATATCCAAAAACTTAGAGAAGGAAAAGTTTATTGTGGCTCATGGTTTCAGAGGTTGAGTTCTTGACTGGCTGAGTCCGTCACTCTGGGATCAAGGTGAGGCAGAACATCATGGCAGAAGGCATGATGAAGAAGTGCTGTTCTGTTCATGGCAGCCTGGAAACAGAGAAAGAGAAAGGGTTTTGCTATAGAGAAGATGAACTCTTTCAGGAATACTCCCAGTGACCCAACTTCTCTAGCCATGTCCCACTTACCTACAGTTATCACACAGTCCATTCAAACTGGGATAGACTGAGTCAGTTATAATTCTCACAATCCAATAATTTTACCTCCAAATATTTGTTGCATTAATACAAGAGCTTTTGGAGGATATTAAATAACTTTTAATATATTTCAGCTTTAAAAATAGAATCATCTCTCTGATGTCTGTAGGACATCTGTACAAAGAAGGAAAGTACATGGGGCAATAATGTCCAATTCATTCTACTGTTCTTCCAACCCCAATACCCCTCCTCTCCCTTCACTCCCCTCTTCCTAATCCAAAGTACTTTTATTCTTCCCTGCCCCCCCACCCTTATTGTAAATTAACATTTGCATTTGACCTTTGGTTTTGGGGGATTTGCTTACTTCACTTATGATATTTTTCAGCTCCATCCATTTACCAGAAAATGCCATAATTCCATTCTTCTTTAAGGCTGAGTAATATTCCATTGTGTATATATACCACATTTTTAAATCCATTTATCTGTTAAGGGACACCTAGGACCCTATGTGCATATATGACTACATGAGCAATGTGAATATACATCATGTACAACCAGAAAAAGTGAAAGTTCTCCTTCATTTGTGTATGATGTGTCAAAATGCATTCTACTGTCATGTATAACTAATGGGAACAAATTTTAAAAAGAAAAACAAGAAGGAAAGCAGAGCACAATGTTAAAAATATGCAACAAAATCACCAAAGCACTGTGCATTGTACATGAGAAATAATATCCAGGGAGATTCTCAAATGGCTTGGGCTGGGTTGTGGCTCAGTGGTAGAGCACTTGCCTAGCATGTGTGAGGCACTCGGGTTGATTCTCAGCACCACATAAAAATAAATCAATAAAATAAGGGCCCATCAACATCTAAAAACATATTTTTAAGAAAATGCCTCAGTATTTTGTTCTGCATACGGTGCAGCTGTCAGTATTTGTCATGTAGCAGGTATTTCTAGGAAGGGTTCATTTTTCAAACTCTTGGTTTCATATAGAATAATAAGGATGACTCATGTAGCTGTTAGAAATTTCCCCCTTGGAGAGTGAGCATTGGAATCAGAGATAGCCAGCCATTCCTCAGAGAGATGCTGATCACAGGCACATGGCTGCTTGGGGACTTACTTTACACTGTGTATTCACAGACAATGAAGCCACCCGGAAGTTACTAATTTGAAACATTGAACCACTGTACCTGGGTACCAAGCTAGTGAGGAAAAAGGTTGATTATGAGTTTTATCTACTTAAGAAACTTTTCCATTTTCTTTCCATGGAATTCTTTTTCATTCTATCAAAAAGCATTTTCTTTTTCTAAATCAGTTATTTTCTTTGTGAGAAGGTAATTGAAAGAAAAAATTACTTAGTATTTATTCCTATAAATCTTTGGAGTGATTTTCCCAGTGTTGTCTCAGCTCAGTATACTGAGAAGATACTCTATATTCTCTTATCCTTTTTATGTGTGAATTGTATATAGAAACATCAGCCATAGGAAAAAATTTACAATGTACTATTTCAGTAGATGCCTTCCCATAATAAGACAGTGACTGAAAAATCATACATGTGTGTGACTTCATTTCATAAAACACTTTTGTATCGTTCTTTGTGTGCTTTCTCGATCACTAGGTGAAACTTATTTTGTGGGGAAGGGACATGAAAGAAAGCTGTGCCTATTAAGCATCTCATATTCGCTAGACATTTTATTTATGTTATTTAATTGGATCCTAATTTTAACTCTGCGATGAAAGAGCTGAGACTCAGAAAGGAGGCACAACCACCAAGTAGAAAAGCCAGGACTCAAGCTCAGCTTTATTTGTATTCCAAACACACACTCTGTATATGATATTAAATGTTCACTGAATTCAAGCCTTTATCTCTATCTTTTCAGGGGCACCTGCCCCAATTTTTAATGATCTTCTTATTTCAAAAAAAGCATTTCCTTACACTATCTGGAGAGCTTGTGTAAGGAAGTTGCATTTAGTGGGATGCGACTGATTAGCTGATCATTTCTAAGGTCCCTTCAACCAGCTTTTTTTCATTCTTAAAATAGCAAGACTATATTCATATTTTAAAAATAGTAGCTATGTTTTAAAATGCAAGTGGTAGCCATGAAATAGCATAGAGCTAGACCATTCCCTTGGAAACTAAGTGCTGTCCTTTATAGGATGTTGAGCTTGCTGTCCACATTGCTGTATCATGCCTAAGTCACAAACAGAGACTCACTAAAGCTAGTTAAAGAGTACTTGGTGTTTTATTCTACTATCCTCTATACCTTTGAAATTTTCCATAATTAAAATGCTAAGAATAGGGGCTGGGGCTGGGACTCAGAGGTAGAGCGTTTGTGTGAGGCACTGGGTTCAATCCTCAGCACCAGATAAAAATAAAATAAAGGTATCGTGCCCATCTACAACTATATATATAAATATTTAAAATTCAGTGTTTGCTTTATAATATGAAAAGTTTTCTCCTTGATGTAATCCATATGTCAATGAAAAAAAAAGTCTATCATGATTTTCAAAAAATGTCATTCTTCAAAATTAAAATGTCTGGGTTTTTTTGTTTGTTTGTTTTTTCTCCCAATCAACATGTGCTTTTTCCTTTGTATCAATCTTGTTTCTTTTGTATCTTTGGGGTTGAAAAAAAAATTTACCTGGATATATCTGAACTTTTTGATTGAGCATGTATACTTTGGTTGTATAAGCCGATTTTTAGAAATCATGACTAGTTTTTGGTTTATCTTTACTAAAGAAAATGGACAATTTTTGTAGCAGAAATATGTTTCTAAAATCCATACTCAAATTTCTGTCTTGACTTCAGAATATAAAACTTTCATTTTTAAAGTGTACACTTTCCAAATGAGTAGGCTGAAGAGCTAGTGTTTCTGACATTGCCTACACAAACCTGCCGTGTGATATGGCCATTGGACCAAGGCCCAGGCTAAACAGGAGCAAAGCCAAAGCAGCACAGCACCTGATGTCAGCAATTTCTGGTGATAAATTATCTATGTCCTAGGAATCTGGGGGCTTGTTTTTTTTTTTTCATATTTACATATTTATACACGAATCACTGGCCTTCCTGTCACCTTTGGTTCAGAAGCTCCATTCATATCATCTTCTTAAAAAACTTTAGCACCTTTCATATAAACAACAGATGGTTTGTTTTTAAAAGGCAATGTAAATTTTGAAGTAAAAATTTTTCCTTTTCCTTACAGTCTTTGAAATGTTTTAAAGTGTTAAAAATTCATGTTGGCTTCTATCTGCTTATATGAATGGTGAATGGTTTGATGTATGATATTCTGAATTATTTTTGTAGGTAGACTTTCCTTCCAACTAAGATAAGAGGTTTCCTTATTGTATCTCATAACCCAATTTCACTGGATCTGAGTTTTTCTCATCCCAACTTGTAAATCCCTTCCTGACAGGTTCCACCTGCTAGTGCAATCTGCCTGGTCACTACAATTGAAGGACTTGACTTTCTGGTTTCCAAAAAGTCTTTGACTCATGTACTGATTTATAAATCTTCAGTTGGAGAATTGACACATAGAGCAATAGGATTAAACAGTTAGCTTGTCTTCATTACCTTCCTCTGGAACTTTTGCTCCACAGCATTTTGGAACTAAAAAGCTTTTCTTATCAGATGAAAAACAGTTTTCTAATTCACATAAAAATCATGACTTTATTGTCCTATTTTTCCTTCCTTCCTTCCTTCCTTCCTTCCTTCCTTCCTTCCTTCCTTCCTTCCTTTCGTTTTAAGTTCAGTTTTTCAAAAGGTTTATTTGTCAGAGAAATGAAACCTATAATTAGAGTATGTCACCACAAGGAGGTGATCGTGTGTCAATCATAGATGTAATAAGGACTCAGCTATATAGGTGATATTACCTGAGATAGACTTTTCTTACCCATTTTACCATTTGGTTATTCATTCTTTTATTTTTTAACGGATACAATTCAAGACCAAAAAAAATGTGATATTATGAAACAAACACTGAATTTGAATAAATGTAGAGAAAACTTTAAAAATAATATCTAGATATAGATAATGACTGTCACATTGATCTTACTTATTCTCTCTTAAACTTTAATCTAACTCTGGTCTTAGCTAGACTGTGTACATTGCTTCTTTCTAACTTATCTTAAATTTTATATTGGAACTGAAGTTTTATTCTTCTAAAAAACCCTTAGGTTCGATGATTTTAACCCAAGAACTGGCATGCCATCAAAACTTCAGCAGCTGCTTATGCCCAAATATCAGCCAGCTTATCATTCTTCTGTGCCTTTGTCACATGTGGGAATGTTTCATTAAAGGGCTGCTTTCAAGGTATCTGCTTTTTCCATTGTTAGAATATCACTGTTCTATTGATTTCTGCATTCTTTTCCTCCATGAGTTTTCAGGTTGTAAGTAACAAAAATCAGTTAACTCTGTCTTAAAATAAATGAGATTGTCTGCAACTATGTAGGAAAATGTTTGGATTGAAAGCAGTGAGTAAGACACAGACTTAGGAGAGACAGATACAAAGTATCAAGAGCAGGAACTGGCCATCTAGCAGTGTGGCCAGGGTCTGCAGCTAGAACCAATGATCACAACCATGCACCCACCTCTGGCCACTGTGGAATGGAGGAAAAGGCTCTGGCACAAGAAATTCTAGTGTGCTTTAGCTTCCCCGGTCCGCATAAGGGCAGATGTCTGGATTGACCCTCCCACCAAGACCTTTCCCAGCAAGGGAGAGCTGACTCCATAAAACAAATCAGAGTACTTTAGGAAATAAATAATGCTTGGTGGTCACAAAATGGCAGGTGTTCACGATAGTTCATGCAGTGTTTTAGAAGCTCCCATTCCATGTTATCTTTAACATGAAGGTGACTTTGTATCCAGTGATTAAAGAGGAGACTGGATAAAGCAGAGCAGCAATCCCTCCTCTTGGCGTCTGGGTTCCCAAGTCTCATCTGGGCTCTGCTGTTGGCCTTTGAACAAACCGAGAATTTTGGATTGTTTTCCATTCTTCGATAAAATGAAGAGTTTGCCTCACATGATCCCTTGATCATGCTTCTGTGCCTTTGTCTTGTCAAGCTCTCCTTTCCTGTGAATCTAAGTGAAGAAAAGTCCCTCTTCCCAAGGGGTAATTCCCACTGTTACTTTAGTTCAAATGTAATACTTTCTCTTAGCAACACCCCCTGTAACTGTCACCACTGCCCCTAACAAGCTACATTCTGAAAAGCTTTGTGTTTTTCACCAGGCAATATGACATTGTGATCTGAAATTTAAAATCCTTTTAAAAGGGCACTGGTCTCTTTGTATCTGTTGACTAAGCCCACACTGCAGCTGCAGTGGTCTTTGACAGACTTATGAGATAAATATAGGTACCTGTCGCTGCAGAAGCGTGGGAATCTAAATAATGAAACAAGGAGAAATAAAATAATGCACACTGTATTGCTACCATTTTTCAGAGGCTCCCCTAGATCAGACAGTGATATTTTTATTAAGTTTAGGCTATTCTCATAGAGGAGTTCCTCACAGGAATGAACCAAAATAAAAGTCACCTCTTTTATTTCTACATAATATGTGATCTAAGCTGCAATGTTTCCAATATCTTGTTTGATATTTAGACTGGGGTTGACTCAAAGAAAAATCTTAACACTAGAGAAGACAGCTAATGAGATGAGTATTTGGAATCCTGGGCCTGAGCAGTCCCATCTGATTCAGCATTTACAGATTCAAATGTCTGGGGAAGTACAGGAATGACAAGACATTTTTAGGTGAGATTTCTACATGTGTCACAGATCTCCCAGTAACTGAGACCTGGGAGACATGTGTTGTTTCAAGGAAACAGGATCAGAGGTGAATTTTCTCCAACCCCATTTCCTGGTAGCTCTATGGATTTTTACAGTCTCCACCTTTTCCTCCTGAATCAACAGGCTCCAGAAGTCTTCTATTGCCCAGCTTCCACCTTACCCTGTGGTATTATTTAAAAGCAAAGGAACTCAGGCATTTTGAAATTCTTCCCAAAATATTAAATTTGTTCATATTCTCCTAGCTAAGCTGAAACATTTTCAACTTCACCTTATTTGTATTGGTCATAATAACTTAATTTTCAATTTTAAAAGATAAACATTTTGAGAATATTTAGTATATTGTATATGTTCAGGGAGTCCAGAACAATTTGTGGGTGGTTATTTATTGAGATCGGCCTCTATGTTCCCCACAGTAGGGAAGAGACATGTTAGAACAAGCTGCAGCTTTCTCTTCAGAAGACAGAAAAAAATTGCTGTTCAGAATACCTCTGTATGAGTGGAAATGAGTTGTCTATAATCATTAGTCATTGTTTCCTAGTAACTGTTTTAATAATTATATAAAGTAACATAATCAAGTAATAGTTAGACCAGAAAAGTTAAAGCAATAAAGTTTTTGTTTCGTTTTAACATCCCTTCAAGGGACAGGTTAAGATTATACAAGAAAAATAAAATGATACAAGGCAAATTACCTGATTCCCCTAAACTTGCTGGTAAGATTAGACTTTGATTTCTGGATCCTTATTGACCATAGTAGAAGGTACTTGCATTGAGACCGGGCCCACAGCCTCTCCCCTCATGGAAGCTTTGGTGCCCTCAGGAGATGGTGTGGGAGTCCTTACATGGTGGTCTCATCGTTCTTCTCTGCTGGGAACAATTCTTCTTCAGTTCTCACTCTAGAATTCTTTTATTCTCCCATACCCCCCAAAATACTTCCCATTGACTACTGCCTGATCACTGGTCTTCTTTTTAAAGCATGGTTTTACATTGCATCTCAGACGCACATCTATGCCCTCTTGAACCCCTATTCACTTCTGCCTCTCCTGGCCAACTCCTCAGTTGTCTGTAACATGGGGTGTGAGCACCAAAAGACCAGGTCAGATGCAAATTTACAGATTAGCTCAGCATACCTTTTATTCGGGAACATGATGCCTCTGATGGACCCATTTTCCTGGTGGAAAATGAACTACTGGCCAAAGGCGAGGTTTAGGCTTTTATATGTTACACTGAGAGGTGACTCAATTAATGAGCATGTTAATTTGGGCTATCTTTACTGGGCCAAATGGAGGGTGTGGGATCAGTGGGTATGGATCAGTGGGTGTGGGGTCAGTGCTCAGTACTCAGGACTTATCTTTACTGGGCCAGGTGGAGGGTGTGGGGTCAGTTTTAGACTGGGATCAGTGTCTGGGAAAGAATTTGCTTAGGGTAGGATCAATGCTTTGTCCTCTTCCCAGAAACTGTCATTTCAGATTTGATGGATATCTCTTCTCTAGGGCCTGCCTTGTCACTGAGAAAGATAGTGACTCCCTCATTCCTTCTCCCTGGGCTGCAATATTTTGGGGTTGGTCTTTTACTATATCCAACATGGGGACCTGATTCATATGATCACTTCCTACTCCAACTCCTGCCAGATTGTCAGCATCTACTGACCATCTAAGTGCCAGACTTTTATGTCAATGGCCATGTGAATGACTCATCTGATTGATGAACTCTTTATTTCCTGGGCTACCTTAACTTCAAGACTTCATCTCCCTGCCATCTCAGCCACTCACTCCCAGGACCATTTATCATGTCATTATCAGGAACCCCTCCATTTTTATCTTGGCCATAGCACCTTATCCCTTAGATCTCATAGAGACCCATTCTTTATCATTTCTCCAAGGCCACAATCAGGGGGACCATATCATTTATTGTCCAATAGCCGATTCCTTTGCAAACCAAAGCAGAAGCTATATCATTTGTACCAGGATGCTCTGGGGAAAACAGGAGCAGTGGTTACACTAGCTATCATATGTCACTGAGTAATCTTCCTTTCCTGACCAACCTCTGGTTGGCCATCTGAGCCAATTTCTCCTCAGCACCTTGATTCACATGTACTCTTCTACTGTGTGGGTCTACAAGCCCTGGGCCTGGGAAACTGGGCTTCCATTTTCCTTTTCCTCCCCTGGAACCCTGCACAGGGATTTATTTAAAGTCCCTTCAAAGGACCATCCCTTGATTTTTTCCTTATCTCTAATCACCACCTTTTCTTATCCCTCCAAAAATAGTTCTGCACTTTCACTAGTCTTAGAAAAAACATCCGTCTGCTCAATCCTTGACACATTTCTCTCCCAGCAGAAGAGATAGGAACCTCTTCCATCCAGTGAACTGAAACTCCTTCATTTTCCCATTCTTCACCTTTCACTACAAATTGATTTCTAACATGCCTATTCCTGGCCCCTTAAATCTTAAAAATGAGTGTTTGTCCTTCTGCTCAGCCACCTGGGGGTTAGATATCCCTCTTCTCTGCTCACACCAAACCCTGTGCATGTCTCTATCACTCACCTCCCACATGGTCCTACAATTACCTGATTAGGTGTCAAATCCCCCTGAGCTGGGAAGCTCTTGAAGGAAAGGACTGTGAATTATTCATCTCAGAAGTGTAGGGCCTATTCCAAGCTTTCAATAGGTGTTTTGGAATGGGTGAATGCTGGCAGGCAGGCAACATCCTTTGTATTCTCTCTTGGTGGTCTGGTTTATAAAGAGCAAGAAAAACAAATACTTCAAGGCAATTTATATTCTTAGTTAATTAAACTAAACAAAGGCAGTTCGCTTTCACTTGTAGGCAAAGTCAACAAATGAAATGTGTTTGTTTTTAAAAGGGACTGAATTTGCAGACTTCCTAAGTTTGAAGTTTATTTTTAAGACTCTCAATGGAGAAATGCATTTTAGCTGACCTGGATGAACATCTGAAAGAGTGAATAGTAAATGAAAGCCTTGCTCAGGCCTTGAGATTTTAAGTTTTTATCATGTTTAGATGTAAGTCTCAATTTCTAGTTTAACAGGTAGATGCATTCTTGCCAGATCTATGACCTGAACAATTTTGGAGGAAGCCCATTCTTTTGAAGTAGATGAAAAATGGTGATATTTTTAGAAAATAATTTGGCTTTAGTACAAATAAATGTGGCCAGTTACATCTTGATTCAAAGAAGGCATTTCTTCTTCCCAGTGTTATCAGTATCCGTGAATGTCAGGTCTTACAAATAAGAAGCTGTTACTATTCCTCTGTTAGGTTTATTATGTGAAAAAAAAATTATCTCTGGATGATACATTTGTGCTTGTTTATCATTTGTAGAAATATGTGTAGATTAGGAATCAAAGATCTGTGGTTTTTGAGTACAGAACGGAAGAGATAGGGGAGGTGTGGGCTATGATAACAACACGGGATGACATTTTTAATATTCTACAACAAAATAATGTTTTTTAATTTAATTTTTAAAAAATTATTAAAATTCCATTTAACCCCTCATCCATTTATTCATTGAGCAATAATATAGGTCAGATATTATACTAGATGTGTTAGCTTTGTGTCATTCTGACCAAATTATCTGACTAGAACAACTTATTTTGGCTCACAGTTTGGGCAGTTTAGTTCATGGCTGGCCACCTCCATTTCTCTGGACCCAAAGTGAGGCAGAACATCATGGCGGAAGGGCATGGCAGACGGAAGCTGCTCAGGACATGGCAGCCAGGCCCAGAGAAGAAGGGGAGACAGGCTTTAGGGAAGATGAACTATTCCAGGATATACCCCCAGTAACTCACTTCCTCCATCCATGACCCATTTGCTTCCAGTTACCACCAGTCCTTTCAAACTAGGAGGGACTGATTAGGTTACAGCTCTCGTGATCCAGTCATTTGCCTCTGATTCCTGAATTAACACAGGAGATTTTGGGGGACACCTCATATCCAAACCATAATGATGGGCATTGGCAAAGGTCAAATGAATAAGATAACCTCTCTGCCCTTTTTAAAGTGTTGTACAAAGGAAGGCAGCTATTGAAGCAGAATTATTGTATAGTGGGATAAATTGCAAAAATAGATATTTTGACCCACTTTGGTACTGGCATGAGGGGGAAATCAGCTTGGCAGAAGCAATTTCTCTACAGAGGGAGTAAAAGATGTGAACCAGTATGGCGCATATTTGGGAACGTACAAGTAACTGGCTACGATTGGTGTAGCCGTGTTGGGATGGGGAATGAGGAATAAGGCTGGAGAGAGTGGGAAGAACTGTGAGATAAAGGGTCTTACTCAGGTCATTGAACTTTTTCTTCAGGCAGGGAAGTGCCACACAAGAATATTAAGGGGAAGGAAATGACTAGATCTATTTTGGAAAGGTCACACTGACTGTGCTAGAATGGGGGAAGTAATTCAAAGCAGGAAACTGAACTGGGAGCCCTGGAAGACTCATGGTTATAAATATGGGTCGTTTCTTTGAGAGAAAAGAATGTCAGGTAAATTCAAAATATTCCTTTTCTACTTAAAAAAATCTATCTGTTAAAACTGATAAGAAATAAAAATAAGCACAGAATATAACTAAATATGGGGTATAAATTTCCCTCTGGGGTTGGAGCGAGTGAAAAAAAATAAGCACATTGAACCATACCTGGTAATGAGACTTCGCATGGAAAATACTGCGTGTAAGAATTCAACTTGTTAATATCAATACCTTGAAAAACTCTAGGCTAATATTAAATTGAGCTAGTAGCTAACATATTAAGTTTGAGTCTTGTAAATATGCAAATTTACCTTTCACTAGCAGCACATGTCCCTGTTAATCACGAGTAATGTACTCACTCCAGACAGAAGCAAAGTGCAGTGAATTCCTAATTTGAAGTGACCTTCAGGAAAAGACTGTGAGAGTCAAAAACAATCTCACATTTTGTAAGCGATTGATGCCACCCCATGTTACAGTTGTGATTAAGTTTCAAGATAAATAGGCTTAGAACCTTAGGACTCATAGCAGAGGACACAGCCTGAGGAGGTGGCATATTCCTCTTAGAAAGTGCAGTGATGCAGGCTCTGGTGAGACCTTATTGCTCTTTGGGGGGCTCTTTGTGCTCTCTATTTAAAAGAAGAGCTGCAACCTTTCAACATGCAATAGGGACAACTGACAGCAATCCCAGATCTAGGATGGCACCTCCATATGTGGTGCTGGGTACCTGTTTCCCTAAGTAATTTACAGACCGAGAAACCTGCATCCTTGTTTAAAATTAGAAACAAACACAGTATGTTTCTTGCCTGCTTTTCCTGGTGTTATGGTAAATAAGTGCGAACTGGTTTTTAAACTCTAACTTCACTGCAGGCTGTAAGATAATTAGATAAGTGTTTTCCAATAGTCCTAAAATAACTCCAAGGTATATTGGATTTATTTGATTTTAGAGTAGTAGTGCTTACAGCTTAATTTTCTTCACTTGAGCTTGATGAATTTGTGCCTTTCCATATCTCGATTTAAGCCTCTTCATGCACATGGGTGCCTGTGTCTCTGCACACACTTCCTAAAACACTGGTTCTTTAAACATCATGTTAGTCCTAGAAAAGAGGCTTTGATGCATTATTGTTAATATTAGTTTGGACCAAATTAACTTTCCATTATTTTACAACAGTATTGTACATCGATAATTGACAATTTCATATGATTTGTTTATATGATTTAACTCAGTGCTTCTTAACCTTTTTGTTTTCCCCCATCTAACCGAATGGCCAGTGTTCCCACGCCTCAGCCCTGTCTTTATCCCAATTTCCTGTGTGCAGGGAACAGCATGCTTATTTGTCCAGCTATTCAAGCCAGGTAATGGGGAGATGGCAAAATTTCACTTTCTCTTTCATTCTCCACATTCCCCCAATTTCCAAGTCCCACTGATTTTTTTTTTTTTTCTCAATACCTTTGAATCCAACTACCTCTCTCTATCGTCACACTCTCTTGGTTTAAGTGACATCATCTTTTGCCTGGACTAAATGCACCTGACTTGCAAGCCAGTTTCCCACATCCACATCTGTCCTCATTGATCCAGCCTTTCCACTGCAAGCCAGAGAGAGCTTCTCAAAATCTGGGGATGACTCCCCTTTCAAAAGGCTTTCTATAGCTTCCAGTTGGCCTTGAAATAAAATCCACATTCTTAACCTGGTTACAGTTCCTACATTATCTGGCCCACTTCTCTGGCCTCCTCTTTTTCTCTTTCTATTATAGAGAAACACTCGCTTATTTCAGCTCCTTGAACATATGATCTTCCTTCCCATCTCCTGGTCTTTGCACATGCTGTTCTGTATTTCTCTGGCCCACTCTACCCCCTCCACTCATCTAGCCAATGCCATTCTTCTGGGGGTCAATTTAAACTTTGCTTCCTCAGAGAAACTTCCTTGGCTACCTTGGTAAGTTGGGTCCCCTGTGAGATGCTCAGCTAGCATCTGAATTTCTTCTTCATGACATACATCATAGTCGTGAACTAACCTCTTTTCCAACACCCTGCAAGACCCTTGATGACAGAGACCATTTCTGTTTAGTTAACTGCTAGTATCCTCTGTGGTTGGCACAGGGCCTGTCACATGGTAAACTTCAACAAATATGTGAAAAAGTAAAGGAATAAATGACACTATCAGGAACATGTTTAGCTTGTGAATTAAGATTGTAAGCTCTTTTGCTTAAATTCCTGATACCCTACTGGTAATTCCATTCTTTTTTCTCTTGTTTTAAAGAGAAGACTAGAATTTAAGTTAAGACAGTGATGGTACTTTTGAAGAAAAAAAAAACTACAGTCTGCCCTGAAGTTTTTATATAGATAGACATAAGTATAATAGATAGATATGAACATAGATATTATAGCTAGATATAGGGATATGTACAATATCTATAACATAGGTTGAGCATCGGTTATCTGAAATGCTTAGAAACAGAAGTATTTTGAATTCTGAATTTTTTTTTATTTGGGAGATATTTTCATATACAGAATGAGATAAACTGGGGATGAGACCAAGTCTAAACACAAAATTCTTTTATGTCTGATAAATATCTTATACACATAGCCTGAAGATAATTTTATGCAATTTAAAAAATAATTTTATGCATGAAACAAAATGTGTATACATGAGATCAGGAGTAGAATATTCTACTCAAGACATCATATTGGTGTTCAAAAATTTTGAATTCTGGAAAATTTTGGATTTCATATTTTCAAATTAGGAATGTTCAACCTGTACACTTATTATTAGTAATAATTATTGTGACAGAGGTCACAATTGGCCCAGCTATCATATTGAGGCTGACATTAAGAATGGTTTAATCTGTCTCAAACAGCTACCCACAGTACAATGACCCTGCAACAGTCATTTTAATGCTTTCTTTAGTCAATGGCTTCATATGGGGGTTGAGAGGAGGGGGTCATAGGACTGGATGGTGTATTGGGTATATTAGCCAAATCTTGCGCCCCAAAGACATCGTTCTTTGTGTTTAAATTGGGAGACAGGACTGAAGTGGAAGAGATGAAACATGAAAGAAGTTAAAGTCAACTCTGCCAACCTCTTGATGGGGAGAAAGATTGACTTCAAGAAAATATCTAGAACTGGGCATGGTGGTGCACACTTGTAACCCCAGCTTGGGAGGCTAAGGCAGGAGGATTACCACCAGCCTCAACGACTTAGTGAGGCCCTAAGAAACTTATGGAGACCCTATCTCAAAAACAAAACATAAAAAAGGGCTGGTGATGTGGCTCAGTGGTTAAAAGCCCCTGGGTTCAATCCCTGGTACCCACCTCCCCCCAAAAGGAAATGTCTAGAAAAGAAAAACAACATGTAAGTTAGTGTCCTAACAGAAAACAGATGATGTAGTCAAAAGGCTTTAACAAGAGAATGTTAAAAACTATCTTTTAGAATTGTAGACAAGGTTAAGTGGACCAGCAAGGGTGGGTGAAATATCTAGTCTGATCATAGTGGAAAACTGTTAACTCCTTGACTTAGGGGCAAAGGAGGGAACAGAGTTATCTAGTCCCTGAAAGAACTTGGATCATGGAACTGGGGCCACCCAACAGGAGCTATGGTCTTGAAGGAATGCAGCTGCCTCCCCCTATTGTTGGTGCTTCCCAATGTTCAGACCTGATGAGAGTGAAGGTTGAAGGATCTCCCATGATGAGAGTCAGTGGAGGTCAGCTGGCATACCAAGCTGGCCGAGAGAGGCAGAGAATGTACCTGGGTGGGTGGGGCTGGACAGAGAACCAGCACAATTCTTGATTAATTGGTGCTAGCTTTTATAAATAATAACTCTGTGTGTGTGTGTGTGTGTGTGTGTGTGTGTGTGTGTGTATATATAACAATCAGTATTTTAATTGCTCTAAATAAACTAAGGATTTAACTATATTGTCTATCTCCTGGTCTTTCTATCTGATTTTTTAATAAAAGATCATTTATTACATATATAGACCCTACCTACTGAAGGGTTGAATTCCAGTAGTTTTTTTAGTTTGCTCATTGTGTTTTTTTGGTAAATTTGTTTTAGGCGCTAACTGGCTACCTTTGTACCAGACCCTGCTCAAAACCCTTTACATATATTAATTCACTTAGTTCTCAGAATGATTTAATGTGCTGAGTATAGTATTGCTAAATAATAGCCAAACTATACATAATTCATTATCCGTATTCTCTGTGCATGGAGGCCCTCCTGGTGACATTCTATGCTTAGTACAGAATCCACTGCTATCCAGCTTTAATTGCAAAAAAAACTCAATGGCTAAAATAGCTACTATGGTTTAGATATTAGGTGTCACCCAAAAGCTCATGTGAGATAATGCTAGATTGTTCAGAGGTGAGGCTTTGGGAAAGTAGATTAATCCACTGATATGGATTAACTGGGTGGGTGGTAACTGTAGGCAGGTGGGATGTGGCTTTGGCTGGAGGAGATAGGTTATGGGGCATATGCCTTTGGGGTTTATAATTTTTCCCTGGTGAGCAGAGCTCTTTATTCTCTGTTTCCTGGTTGTTGTGTCCTGAGCTGCTTTCTTCTGATACACCGTTCCGTCCTGGTGTTCTCCCTCACCTGGGCCTAGTAGCTATGGAGTTGGTGGAGCATGAACTGAATTTCTGAAACCCTGAGCCAAAATAAACATTTATTCTTCTAGTTGATCTTGTCAGGTCTTTTGGTCATAGAGATGAAAAAGCTGACTGAAATAGGGGCATTTCTCACTTCCACTCTGCTGCAGGAAGCACTGATGGGCAATTTGTATGCAGAGTGAGCTTCTGCCTGAGTATTCCCAGGTTGGGAGTGACTACAGGACAGGCGCTCTTTCTCGCTCTCATACACATAAGATCAAAAATAAATGAGACACTTTGGATGACTTCCTGTGTAAATGCACACAGGGCTACACTAGTGAGCCCTTCTTTGCACTGGGCCTAAGTTTATTTGTGGGGAGGGTACCTCTTAGCTACTCATGTAGTTGTTACATCTTGCCTTGGCCTCCTCATGCCTCTTTCTCTTTAATCCATTTTCCTCATCTCCAGCCACTGCAGCAATAGGGACCCATATGTCAGAAGACACCTTTTCTTGTCAGGGTGGCATTTCATATCATAAATTGTCAGAACACGTAAGAACAGTAACTATAGAGTCATCAAACTGGCTGAAGCACCTCCTGACATTTTATGCAAATCTTTGGGACTAAGAATGCTTTTGTAGGGAAAAAGCCCAGCTTTAATCATAACCCATTTAAAATCAAGAATCCTTTTGTGGCCATTGATTCTTATTGTGAAAATGGAGAAGCTGAAACCATAGCAGCCAAGGTCCCACACAAATGTTATCACAGCCAGGACAAGAGCCTGGCTTTTCAGCTCCTAGTCCAGAGGTTTCCATCACACCAGACTTGTACACATACAAAGTATGGAGTGGTGGTCAAGATGTCAAGCCTGCTTCCAGCCCCTTTTCAAACCTGAGAAGTTAAAACACTTATTCCAGGTCATGCAATGAGATTTTGGGTGTCTATGTTTTTCAACCCAACTAAAGTAGTTTTGAACCCTCTAATTCTTAAGTCTTATCCAGAGAAATCATTCTTTGCTGTAGAAAAGATAAGGAGAAATATATTACGCTAAAGGTTTTAGTTTGGGGATCTGGAAAAGTCCAGTTTTGCTATAGAAAAGTCCAGCAGGGAACCCTAAGTTTCCTTTGGGGTTCATGGACCACTATTTGATGCCTGTGGCCCCTTTTATGAAGAATAAATAGGAGCCCTTTGAAGCACTTGTGTTCAAAGTACAAAATGTAACAATAACAATAGTAAGTACCAAAACAGTGTGTTGAGCTTCCCAGAATGATTCTCTTTAGAATGAATGACAAGGAATTTCCTGAGTAGTTTTTGAGTCTAATGCTAAAAGGTAAAAAGGAGGATGAAAATAATTTGCTTATGCTGAATTTAACATCCAAGAGAAGGAGTAGTGTTTAAAGAGGATGTTGCTGTATGCAAATTCAACTCCTGATTCTATGGGGAAATAATCATCTGGTATTGGCTTAGCCCTGGCCATAGTGGCTCATCTCTCTCTCATTGTCTGCCTTTTGGCAGTTGTCACCATCGGCCCTTTGAACAGAGTAGGTGATGACAAGGACAAGGGGATTACTCACATTTGTCCATCAGCCACTTACCAGCAGCTTATCTGAGGACTTGTATATCCAACTTTGCTCCACCTATGCTACTTAAAAGCCACGCCCTGCAAACTTGCAAATTGTCATTTGTTCAGGGTAAATAGTGAAGGATGCTGATTTAATTTCATTTGCCACCTACTGTATTTTTCTAATGATACAGAGGGTAGAAGGGATCAGATATTCAAGCACGTACCATATGCCAATGACTATGGTCACACTTGCTCAGCTATCTCATTACCGCTCTATGAAAATGATACTATTGCCCCAATCTAGAGATCAGGAGAATGGCGCTCAGCTGCTGGGTGACAAGTACAAGATTTGAACTGGTCTGCTTGTCTCCAAAGTTCTCATTTCCTATTACTCTGCTGTGCCTCAACAAAACAGCTGGTGGTTCCTTTTATATCAATGTGTGCAAGGTAAATCTAAACTCCTGTTTGCTCTAAAGAACATGGGAGTATTTTTAAAAAACAAGGTGATGCACTCCAACAATCTGCAGAAAAAAAAAATAGTGGGATTAGGACTCAGAACATGCTCACCCTCATTGGTTGTGGCCACTGTCTACTGCCTTCGTTTAATACTGACAGCAGATTACTATCTTTTTCATACTCCCAAGATGAACCATCCATAAAACGTGGTTTAGACCAAACCAGCCCATGGAAGGCTGTGCAAATAAAGTGATTAATAATGGAAAAGCACTTTGAAGGGAAAAGGTGTTTTGCTGGAGCTGTACTTTGTTGGCCTTGAACAAATTAGCTTTGAATTCCCTGTTAGTCTTAAAATATTTGAATTATATTAGGAGTTGACCTGGTTTTGACTGTTTCTGTTAATATGCACTCTTCTGACAGAGGCACAGAGCAAACATTTTGATAAACTATCATTACCAACTTGTAAAATGAGATTTTTTTTTTACTTAACTAAATTAAAGAAAAAGTTACACAGATCTTTCACACAAATACCTGTCATATGGGAGAATAGATCCAGCCACAACTGGTAACAGAATATTATTTAAAATATAAGGAAGTAAAATGAATAGAACAGGCTCAGGTTTGCTACCTGTTTTCATGTAAGCATTCTGTTTCCAAACAGACCAGCTTCTGGCCAAGGCCACTAACACATTTTATCTCACATGGAAGTCTCCTTCACATTCCTGTTGTATGTTTGGTTTCTATCAAATTCCTAGGAAATTGAATGCCTGGTAAATTCATTATTCTGTGCAATTAGATTTTTAATTTTCCACAAAATTCCAGAGTCTGGCCTCAAAGAAAAGTTAACATTGGAGTTTAGATTATATTCAAGAATTTATAACCTCTTTAAAATAGAATGTTTTTAATGTACAAAATTTTGTAGATTGCATTTTTCAAGTTCCCTAGGTCTATGTATAGAGTAGGTTGGCTTATTATTCATCAGTTGGTTTGTTTACTACAAGGAAATAGAATTTCTTCAATTCTTTACTCAAAAGAGGACTGCTGTAGTTTTCTTAAGGTCAGATGGTGTCCCTGGAGTGGCATCTCTTTGGATATGATTAAATTTATCTTATGGCAAATCTTGATTTGCAAGAAGAATGGCTCATTAAATATGTAGAGTACCTGGCCTGGTTCCATGAGCCACACTTTTATGATCAGAGATTCTGGCACTTATTAGATTCTTGGGTTGGGTTGTAAATTCTTACAGAGTTTTTTTGAACATTTACTCTTCATGTGGGGGAAGTGGGGTCTATTGTGGAAGGATGTTAAGATAAAAGCTTGAAGGCCTCTTCATGATATATTCATCAGCTTTCTAAACACTGCCACTTGAGATGTCAGGGTACGTTAGTCAGCTTTTCATAACTGTGACCAAAATACCTGACACTCAGCAACTTAGAGAAGGAGAGATTAGTTTTGGCTCATGGTTTCAGAGGTTTCAGTCCATGGTCAGCTGGCTCCCCCATCTTTGGGTCGAAGGTGATGTAGAATATTATGGTGAAAGGATATAGCAAGGGAAGCTTCTCAGCTCCTGGCAGCCAGGCAGCAAAGAGAGGGAGGGAAGGAGAAGAAGGGATGGATATAGTCTCCAAGGACACACTCCCAATGACCTACTTCTTCCACCCATGCCCCACTACAGATAGTTTCCACCACCTCCCTGTTGTCCGTTTGGCCATCAAGGGATTAATTCACCAATGAGGTCAGAACCTCCTGATTCAATCACTTTCCCAAAGTCTCAACTCTGAATATTCCTGTGTTGGGAACCAAGATTTCAATGTACGAGCTTTTTGGGGAACATTTCAGATCCAAACTGTGTGTTAACACAGTGGATAGAGGTTGTCCTCAGATCTTGTATATTTTGTTTTTATGAGTCGTGCACAATTTTGCATCAATTCAGCAAGCTAAATAATATATTTCCAGGTGCTCAACATGCTATTAAGCATTTTCCTTGCATAAAAGGTCTATATGAGCTACATCCACAGACGAGGAGTTTACTATTTCCTTAAAGGACTATAAATTCCCAAAGGGAAATCTTCCTTGATTACTTAATTGGTTTACATTAGTCTACAGATTAATTAATACATTAAAAACTAGATCAATGGAAGAACATATTCTCCCTTGTATTTTTGGTTGACATCTGCTGTCATTCTTCTGGGATTCGTTTGTAAATGTAATATGTTCAGGCAACGAGGTCTTGGAAAGGAATTCCTTCCTAGGGCAGTTCTTTGAAACTTACCCTATTAATTAAGCTAAATGTTCTAATTTTATTATCTACTTAAACTTCAACAAGAACGTATCTTGGCAGATTTTAAAAAATGGTTTCTAAAATGACGTGTTATTATACTTTGTTAAACGATGGTGAGTTCGTAAATGAATTAAAACCAAAAACCTTCTATGAGAACTTAGATGAAAGTATAAAATTTTCAAAATGGCAATTGCATTTCTTCTGTGAATTCATCCAAAGGAACAATATCATCACGAATATGCCCTAGCAAGGATCTTTGTCACAGTGTTTATATCAGTGTATGTTGAAAATAATCTATGTTCATGACTAGAGTATGAGCTAAATAAGTCAAGAGTGTATTAGAAGAAAGCTATACTTGAAAAGAGTAGGCCCTTATATAATGCTAACAAGACGCCAGGTGCTGTTCTAAGTAGTTTATTTATATTAACTAAAATAGTTCTTATACAAACTTCTATGATGTAGGTGCTGTTGTTATTATCCCTATTTCACCTGTGAAGAATTGAGGCACAAAGAAGTTGAGGGCCTTTCCCAGGTCAGGACACTGGTAAATAATATCTGGATTTGGACTCAAGCAGTGTGGTTTCAGAGCTCATGTTTTAGACACTAATTTGTTTTACTTTACAGATAATTAAGTAGATCACAAAGCATTGGTATAGCATGACTCTGCATTGGTAAATGTGTGTACATACACATATGTCTCTATATACATATAATATGGTTTGGATGTGATATGTCCCCAAAAACTCATGTGTGAGACAATGCAAGATGGTTCAGAGGACATATGATTGGGTTATGGGAGCCTTAACCCAATCAGTGAATTAATCCCCTGATGGGAATCAACTGAGTGGTAACTGAAGGCAGGTAGGGTGTGGTTGGAGGAGGCAGGTCATTGGAGGCATGCCTTTGGGGTATATATTTCCAATCTTGTGAGGGGAGCTCTGCTTCTGATCATCATGTGAGTTGCTTCCCTCTGCCAAACTCTTCCACCATGATGTTCTGTCTCGCCCTGAGCCCTGAGGAATAGAGCCAGCCATCTATGGACTGAGACCTTTGAAACCGTAAACGCCCAAATAAATTTTTCTTCTCTAAAGTTGTTTTTGTCAGGTCTTTAGTCACAGAAGTTAAAAGGCTGAATAAAACTATATATATGTTTATACAGGAGTATAGTGAACAGAAATAAGAACATATGTCAAATTTTTAATTGTCTCTTTGCAATAGTTTTCAAAATTTTTTTAAAATATAATTTTCTAAATGTTCTATAATGACCACATTCTGGGCCATTAATTAAATGCTAACACATTTTTAAAAATTAAAACCATGCTAAGTATGTTTTTTCACCATATATGAAGTGAAAACTCATAACAGACATATGAAAAATCTCCAAATATTTGAAATTAAACAACATACTTCTAAATGATCAATGGATTGAAGAAGTCACAAGAGAACTTAGAGATATTTTGAGTAGAATGAAAATAAAAACACAATATATCAAAATCTGTGGAATGAATCCAAACCATTCTTAGAGAGCAATTTATATCATAAAATATTTATATTAGCCAGGTATGGTGGTACATGCCTCTAATCCCAGCAGCTCAGGAGTCTAAGGCAGGAAGATCACAAGTCCAAAGCCAGCCTTAGCAATTTAGCGAGGCCTTAAACAACTTAGTGAGACCCTGTCTCAAAATAAAAAAATAAAAAGGGCTGGAGATGTGGCTCAGTGGTTAAGCACCAGTAAAAAACACACACACACACACACACACACACACACAATTATATTAGAAAATGATAAATGTCTGAAATCAATGACCTAAGTTTCTGTCTTGAGAAACTAAAACAATAGTGACAAAAACAAAAACAAAGCAAATTAAACACTAAATCAAACAGAACATAGGTAATAAACATAAGAAATAAAATTTGAAAATAATAGAAGACATCAACTAAACAACAACAAGAAAAAAACAACAGAGAATAAATCAATGTCTTTTAATAGGTAATGGATAAAGAAGTCGTAGTCCATCAAACAGTAGAATACTGATCACCAATAAAGAAGAATGAACTACACGTGCAAGAGTGTGGATAATTCTCAAATGTATTAGGATAACTGAAAGAAACCAGATTCAAAGAACTAATTACAAGATGATTTCATTTGTAGACTTTTTAGAAAAAGCAGAAATTACAGAAAGCAAATCAGTGATTTTCAAGGACCAAAGTTGAAGGAAGAGTTGGCCACAAAATGGCACAAGAGAATTTGTTTTGTTTTTAATTTTTATTGCAATAGAATGATATTATTTTTAAACTGTAATCTTATAACCAAAAATTCTTATGAATTAGCACTAATTTTCATTATTTATAGATTTCCTGGAATATTCTCTGACACTCAGAAATATGTAAATTTTGTTTCTTTTTTTTTCAAATTTTATTTCTCTCATTTATTTTTCTTGTCTTATTTCATTGAACTGGATCAATACATAGTGTTAAAAAAAAGTAGGATGGGGACCATCCTTACCTTATTTCTTGCTTTAATGGGAATGATTCTAAAGTTTTACCAGAAAACTAATGATTGTTATTAGTCTTTGATACAAACCCTTACTCAATTAGGGTAGTTCTTTTTGTTCCTTGTTTAAAATTTTTTAAATTATTATTTACAAATGAGAAATGTATTTCATTGAATACTTTTTTCTGCATCTACTAGTTACTACATATATTATATTAAATATATAATGGACTTTTCAATTTTTATAATTATATTTAAAATTTTATATACATGTCTTAAAAATGATGTTGGTGTATACTTTTCTTATGCTAGCCTTGATTGGTTTTAGGATCCAGTTACACAAGTATAAAATACAGGTGCTTCTTGACCCATGACAGGGTTGTGTTCCAATAAATTCATCATAGGTTGAAAGTATCATTTAATTGGATCAAGGAGCTTGATATCAAATCAGAGACACGGCGTCTGATAGAAGAAAAAGTTGGCTACGATCTACATACTGTGGGGTCGGGCTCCAAATTCCTCAATAGGACACCCATAGCACAAAAGTTAATAACTAGAATCAACAAATGGGACTTACTCAAACTAAAAAGTTTTTTCTCAGCAAAAGATACAATAAGAGAGGTAAATAGAGAGCCTACATCCTGGGAACAAATCTTTACTCCTCAAACTTCAGATAGAGCCCTAATATCCAGAGTATACAAAGAACTCAAAAAATTAGACAATAAGAGAACAAACAACCCAATCAACAAATGGGCCAAGGACCTGAACAGACACTTCTCAGAGGAGGACATACAATCAATCAACAAGTACATGAAAAAATGCTCACCATCTCTAGCAGTCAGAGAAATGCAAATCAAAACCACCCTAAGATACCATCTCACTCCAGTTAGATTGGCAGCCATGATGAAGTCAAACAACAACAAGTGCTGGCGAGGATGTGGGGAAAAGGGTACACTTGTACATTGCTGGTGGGACTGCAAATTGGTGCAGCCAATTTGGAAAGCAGTTTGGAGATTTCTTGGAAAGCTGGGAATGGAGCCACCATTTGACCCAGCTATTCCCCTTCTCGGTCTATTCCCTAAAGACCTAAAAAGAGCATGCTACAGGGACACTGCTACATCGATGTTCATAGCAGCACAATTCACAATAGCTAGACTGTGGAACCAACCTAGATGCCCTTCAATGGATGAATGGATAAAAAAATGTGGCATTTATACACAATGGAGTATTACTCTGCATTAAAAAATGACAAAATCATAGAATTTACAGGGAAATGGATGGCATTAGAGCAGATTATGCTAAGTGAAGCTAGCCAATCCCTAAAAAACAAATGCCAAATGTCTTCTTTGATATAAGGAGAGTAACTAAGAACAGAGTAGGGTCGAAGAGCATGAGAAGAAGATTAACATTAAACAGGGATGAGAGGTGGGAGGGAAAGGGAGAGAGAAGGGAAAATGCATGGAAATGGAAGGAGACCCTCAGAGTTATACAAAAGTACATACAAGAGGAAGTGAGGGGAAGGGGAAAAATAATACAAGGGGGACAAATGAATGTCAGTAGAGGGGGCAGAGAGAGAAGAGGGGAGGGGAGGGGAGGGGAGGGGGGATAGTAGAGGATAGGAAAGGCAGCAGAATACAACAGACACTAGTATGGCAATATGTAAATCAATGGATGTGTAACTGATGTGATTCTGCAATCTGTATATGGGGTAAAAATGGGAGCTCATAACCCACTTGAATCAAATTGTGAAATATGATATATCAAGAACTATGTAATGTTTTGAACAGCCAACAATAAAAAATTAAAAAAAAAAGAAAGTATCATTTAATAATAACCACCAAATGCACTTAGTACACCCAACAGACTGAATGGTGTAGCTTAGCAGCACAGCATTGTATGTTGTTTCCCTTTGTGATTGCGTGGCTCTCTGCCACTGCCCTGCATCACAAGAGAAAGGATTGTATGACAAATCACTAGCTTAGGAAAAGATAAAAATTCAAAAGTTGAAGTGTAATTTCTACTGAACATGCCTCACTTTTGTAATATCCTAAAGTTGAAAGATCATAAGTTGAGCCATTGTAAGTCGGGAACTATCTGCATGTTGGCCAGTTTCCCTTTTTTTTTTTCTAGTTTTCTGAACAGTTCACATAAGACAGGGAGCTGTTTCTTAGATTTTTCATAAAATTCACCAGTAAAATTTTCTAGCCTTACATTTTCTGGAAGAGTAAAAGTACTAAGGGAAGTCTTTTATTACCAATTTAGTTTATTAGATGAAATTCAATATCCATTCATGATTTTTTAAAAAATGACCAGTTATAGAAATAGAAAATGAAAGGTTCATAATCTATTAAATATCATACATGAAAAACCTACAGCAAATGTCACAGTAATAATGAAATATTTAATACTTTCTTCCTACCCTGGGACTGAGAATTAGGCAAAGATGTCTCTGTTACCACTTCTGTTGTACTGAAAGTCTTATCTAATGCGGTGAGAAAGGAGCATAAAAGATCATGTTAAGTAGCTTTCCATCACTATAGCAAATACCCCAAATAATCAACTTATTAAGAGAAAAGGTTTGTTTTGGATCAGTTTTGCTTTCAGCCTAGTGATAATTAGGTGGCCCTATTGCTTTGGGTAAGATAGAACATCATGGTGCAGCATAAGGTGGAGCAAAACCACTCACCTCATGGCCAGAAAGCAAAAGAACAGGGAGGAAGGGAGTAGGGTCCCATAATCCCCTTCAAGGGCACAACTTCAATGACCTAAAGACCTCCCACTAGACACCACCTCTTAAAGGTTCCATTACCACCTCCCAATAGCACCAGGGGCTCGGATCTAAGCTTTTACCATGTGGGCCTTTGAGGAATATTTAAGATCCAAACCATAACAAAGGTATAAAAATTGAAAAGGAAAAATTAAATCTTTCATTATTTCTGTGTGATATTATTTTGTATTTAGATAACCCAAAAGATCTTCAGAGGAATTTTTGAAACTAATATGAAAGTTTAGCAAGGTTGCGATATTGCAAATATACTATTAGGTAGTTACAAGTCTATATGTCAGCAATAAACAGAAGGTGAAAGTTTAAAATACCATGTCCAATAGCATTAAAAACTCAAGTATCTAAGAATAAATCTAATGAATTATGGGTAAGACCTCTATGCAAAAAGCTATGTAATATTAGAAATAAGACAAGAAGAAATAAATGGAGAAATATACTATGTTCATCAGTTGAAAAACTCATTAGTGTAAAGATGTTGATTCCCCCTAAAATGATTGATAGATTCTGTGAAATACTTATCAAACTCCCAACTTTATTCATTTATTTATTAGTTTTAATCAGCTATGCATGACAGTAGAAAGCTCTTTGATTCATTATACACAAATGGAGCAGAATTTTTCACTTCTCTGGTTGTGCATGAAGTCGAGTTGTACCATTCATTCAATCATACATTTACCTAGGGTAATAATGTCCGTCTCATTCCACCATCTTTCCAACCCCTTTGCTCCCTCACCTCCTCTGTCTCATCCAAGTTCCTCCTCTTATCCTATGCACCGCCCCCCCCCCGCCCGCCTCCATGGATTAACATCCACTTATAAGAGAAAGCATTTGGGCCCTGTTTTTTTGAGATTGGCTTATTTAGCTTAGCATGATATTCTCCAATTCCACCCATTTAACTGAAAATGCCATAATTTTATTCTCTTTTAATGCTGAGTAATATTCCATTGTGTATATGTACTATAGTTTCTTTATCCATTCATCTATTGAAGGGCATCTAGGTTGTTTCCACAGTTTAGCAATTGTGAATTGTGTTGCTATAAACATTGAAGTGGCTGCATTACTGTAGTATGCTATTTTTAAGTCTTTAAGGTATGGACCAAGGAGGGGGATAGCTGGGTCAAATGGTAGTTCCATTCCAAGGTTTCTAAAGAATCCCCATACTGCTTTTCAGATTGGTTGCACCAATTTGCAGTCCCACCAGCAACATATGAGTGTGCCTTTTCCTCCACATCCTCATCAATACTTATTATTGTTTGTTTTCTTGATAACTGCCAATCTGACTGGAGTGAGATAAAATCTTAGAGTAGTTTTGATTTGCATTTCTCTAATTGCTAGAGATGTTGAACATTTTTACATGTATTTGTTGATCGATTGTATTTCTTCTTCTGAGAAGTGTCTGTTCATCTCCTTAGTCCGCTTATTTATTGGGTTTTTTTTTTTTGGTGTTTTTTTTTTTTTTTTTAGCTCTTTATAGATCCTGGAGACTAGTGCTGTATCTGATGTGGGTGTGGCAAAAATTTGCTCCCAAAATGTAGGCTCTCTCTTCACTTCATTGATTGTTTCTTTTGCTGAGAAGAAGCAATTTATTGCTTTATTTATTGATGCTTGATTTGATTTCTTGTGCTATAGGAGTCTTGTTCAGGAAGTCAGGGCGTAATCTGACATGATGAAGAGTTGAGTCTACTTTTTCTTCTAATAGATGCAGTGTCTCTGGTTTAATGCCTAGGTCCTTGATCCACTTTGAGTTAAGTTTTGTGCCTGGTGAATGATAGGAGTTTAGTTTCATTTTGTTACATATGGATTTCCATTTTCTCAGCATCATTTGTTGAAGAGGCTGTGTTTTCTCCAATGTATGCCTTTGTCTAGTATGAGATAACTATATTTATTTATGTTTGTATCTGTGTCTTCTATTCTGTACCATTGGTCTACATGTCTATTTTGGTGCCAACACCATGCTGTTTTGTTATTATAGCTTTGTAGTATAGTTTTAGATCTGATATTGTGATGCCTCCTGCTTCACTCTTCTTGCTAAGGATTACTGTGGCTGTTCTGGGTCTCTTATTTTTCCAAATGAATTTCATGATTGCTTTTTCTGTTTTTATAAGGAATGGCATTTGGATTTTAATTGAATATGTATAGCACTTTGGGTAGTATGGGCATTTTGACAATATTGATTCTGCCTATCCAAGAACATGGAAGATCTTTTCATCATCTAAGTTTTTCTTCAATTTCTTTCTTTAGTATTCTGTAGTTTTTATTGTAGATGTCTTTCACTTCTCTTGTTATATTGATCCCAAGTATTTTATTATTTTTTAAGGCTTACTTTTTATAATTCAAAGCTAGTAAGAACAAAATGTCCCTTCATACTAGAATACATAATAGATTCATACAGTAGAATACAATACTACTGTATTCAATTCATGAATTAACTAGAGCTATCCAAAATATTTACATGACTCTCACAGACCTCATGTAGAATGGAGAAAACAAGGCACGCTCAGAAAAAGGCTGTATGGTCTCATTTATATGAAGTTCAGAAAACAATAAGGCAAATTCGTTTGTCTTATTCAAAGTATGTAGGGATATGTACTTTGGAAATCAAAGATGTACTTATATTTGGAGGCAGAAGATAGAGTTGGGAGAGGGCCTGAAGGGGCTTCTCAGGGGCCAGTGTTCTGTTTCTTGACCTGGGAAGTGGCTATATGCTTTTTTTTTTTTTTTAAATTATTGAGTTTTATGTCTTTAGCATGTTCACATTCTAAGTCAATGTTATATTCTATAGTTTTTTTAAAGGGATTTTAAAAATGGAGGAGTGAACTGGATGCAATTTTTTCACTTCTGAAGTTTGACTCTGAGTCCAAGCAGCATAAATATACCAGATAAAATTCCTTGGAAAGGATTCTTGTCTGGTCTGTGCACAAATCCTGATTAGAATCCTAATCCACACTGCTAAGTGGGCATAGCACTTTACAGACTGCTGAGAAAGTGCTGGGGAACAAGCAATATTGAAAATATTGTCCTTATATAAACCTGGTCCTCATGCCCAACTCCCTTGGTAAATTCAGCTCTTTGAAGAAAAGTATAGATTTTTTAAATAGAGTTGTATAGAAAAAGAAAGTTCTGTAGAACAGTCTACATTTATTATCTCCTTTGGACAGTCAGCTTTTCAAGAATCATAACCAGGTTCCATCCTAATTATTGAAAAAAAAATTTACCATTCAAGTAGTCTTTGGAATAATGAAACACATGTTTTCTTTCTTTTTTTTTTCACATTTAGATTACTCAAATAGGTAGTACCAAAAACTGTGCAATAGAGTTGTGCAATGATGGGTCCTTCTGGAAGCATTTATCTCAGCTGATTGGTCTGCTATTCAGTGACTCCCTAGAACACTGGCTCCCCCTGGAGGTGGAGACTTGCATACAGAAAATATGAGAAATGAGTACAGCATACTGCAGGCCAGTTAACTTAGCCTCTCAAGTGGTAAAGGAAGGCTTTTCAGTTAGATTGTTATCTCCCTGTTGATGTTCAGGTGTGAGCAAAAAGAAACTCTGATCCCTCAGCATAAGAGAGCGCAAGCAGTCACTCGCAAGAGGAAGTGAAGTAATTTAACTCCAGAGACTGGAACAGGTGAGAGGTAAACCAAAATAAATGTTGACAAGCAAACCTGATTTTCCAAGCAGCAAATGAGAACTCGCAAAAGCTTTTTTGGAAGATAATAAACATTATATAAAAAGTCCATAGGTGATCAGATACAAGGAATAAAATGTATGAAAATTCTGAAGTAGTTCTACCATCCATATAAAACACAAATTGCTAAGCATCTCAAGATCAAAGGGCTAAGTGACAGTTACATAGAACTAAATGGATTTGCCATGTATGAGCCAAATCTTAGGAATTCTTCCGTGTTGGAATTTTCTCATCTTAGGGCTAGGGCCTTTGAGGATAAGAAAAACTATTTGACTCACTATAGAAAAACCCATATGTCACCGTTGAGCCAGCTTTCCTGGAAATGTATAAGAAACAAATAAAATGCAGTTTTTTTTTTTTTTTTTTTTTTTTTACTTAACTGTCATTATCTCAACCCAATCCACATCTCCAGGGTTATTTTCTATTTCATTGTTTACATGATAATTTTCTGTTCAATTGTACTCTTTATAGTTGGACACACACCAGAGTGTTCCACACATGAATTACATTCACTCTGGAATATTCTATCTTTGCATCATTTCATCTGTCCAAATTCAATATTGTGTTTTCCCAGACCATTCTCTAGTGGGACCTCCTTTGTTAGGCCCTCCACTCCTTAGCATTGTTTATCTCATAATAAATCCGTCACATTTCACATCATACTATGCTGTATCTTTTCTGCCCCGTTAGACTATAAACTGTTAAGAGAAGGGACCCATTCCCTGAACATATCTACCAACACAGCCCAGCCAAATGTCTTTCACATGACAGCAGGATAAAGTATATAGCAAAGGTAATCTTAAAAATGAAATATTATGTGAATAAATTATATTGTACTGCAAGATGATTGCTATGATTTGGGCATGGGTAAAGCCCTTGCCTTTCTTATCTGATTCTGCATCCCTAACACTTGGCACACAGTGAGTGCTGAATAGTTATTGCAATGTGGGGTTTTGTACAGTGTTAGGTCTGTTGACAGGAAGGAGCAATTATCTCATTCCAAGAGACCTTGGCTTAGCCAGGGGGGTAACTTGTGATTTTAGGCTCAAGGGTTAAGTAGAAATAGAGTTTAGAATTGGAGACAGAGGGTTGACAGATATTTTAGAAAAAGGAAATAGAGTGTGCAAAGATCTAGAGGTGGGAGAGAGCATGGCTTGTTTGAGAAGAAAATAGAATTGTTCTGTTTGGGATGGGATGAAGTGGTTATAATGCTAAGAAATTTAAGCTTTAACTTTAAAGCAATAGGTCATATCAAAAGATCTTAGCAAACGAATGATATGCTCACTTTTCTTTCAATCTGTTATGGAATTGGCTTGGAGGATGGGGTTGGGACACTAAGATTGAGTAGGGAGTTTCTCATACTTGCTGCTGTTGGTTGTTGCTGTTATTTTAATAGCTCCCACTTCCTAAATGTGTTTGAGCTTTGAGATGGTGTGGCTCTCCATAAGGAGCCTCCAGGAGTTCTCTAGGCAAGAGAAGATGTAGACTGTAAGTAAGCCAGTGGCAGCAGGCTGCAGAGTGGGCCAGACTCCTGGGGAAGTCAGGAGGTGGAATTGTCAGGAAAGGGTGGAAAGGAGTAACGGAGGGGAGCTGAGGATGGTGTGAGGATTTCTCATTTGATTGGAGGATGCTATTGTTCACTAAGGTCACAAACTTAGGAAGAGCTAGTAGGCTTTAGAGTGAGGGGAAATGAGTTCATTTTGAAGAATGCTGATTTGAAGCTCTTACAGGATATTGGGGCAGCAAATGAGGGGACAGAGAAAAGCTCTGGTTCTCTTGATGATGTGTTCTTTTACTCTCTTTATAAAGAGATTCCTTATGGCAGTTGACAAACACAATAGATGCACTGTAACTTGGACAGCATCTCAGATAACTTTCTCACGCAGAGTGCTGTCCCCTAATGCTAAACATTATCTTGCACAGCACGGTTTTACCCAGGTTCTTCTCGTAGCCTGTTAGGGTTGTGAATGAAAGAGTAAAATCAATTTTGAATGGCAAATAAAGAGGAGCCCTTTGTAATAACTCAGAACCCTACTTGACTTTTCAAGTATTTGTCATTGAGGAACTCGACAAGATCATCCAGTAAGTATTATCTAGCAGGGAGAACAGCAGGAAAAATTAGGCTGCAGTCACAGTAGGCCACTGGTTAATTCTTGGTAGAATGTTGCTCGCCTTGATATCTAAAGATGGTGGCTCAGATTGGCATGGTATGGACTTCATCATAAAGCAAACATGCCTGGGAGATGCCATCATCATTAATTTCATCCTGATTGTCCTTAAGGGCTTTTTCAATAGAAACTATAAACATACGTGGTTGTATTCTGCTATTATCCCTGTCTGAGTAAGCAATATAAAGAACCCATAATCTCATCAAAATAACCCATTGTACCCTGTAATTTATAAAGCTGTTTCATGGTGATGCCATAGTTAAAGATAACATCCATTCGTCAATGCAACAATTCGAGTTGTTTTTCCAAGGCCTTAATATGATGCTCTTAGCAGCAATCAAACCTAATTTATTCCAAATGTTGCTTGCAAAGGAAACACTGGGTCCTGCATGTCTCTACATAGTAGTTAAGACAAAAAAAAAAAAAGAAAAAATAAATAAACCATTGGCTTTTTTTCTCCATCTATCTCTCAACCTCTGCCTCAAGATCTCTTTGTCTCCTTTCCACTAATATTCCCTTCCACTAATATTTCCTCTGGGTCTTTCTCCTTTATTAATGGTCTATTATGCAAATTTCTAATACATTTTAGAAATTCCAGGGGATGCACCTTACCCCACACCAATTAACTCAAGCTGTGAATGGGAGCTATTTGAATTCTCCAAACATTTCTCAGGAAACTCAAATGTGCACCTGGAGCTGAGGACCATCCTTCACACGGAGCAAGTGCATATGGTTGATTCTGAAATTATGGAGCATGAACATTCACCTTTTATGGCCATGGTTTAACATGAGTTGTACAACTGCCTCTGTCTTCATATGACACTGAAAATATCTTTTTCTCAAACTAAGGTTCTCTTCCTTATGCTCTTCAGAAATTACATCTTAGTGCATTGATGAATTTTATTCTTTTTGCAGTAAATGACTCTATCACTAATAGCTGGTTCATTCTTAATTAGACTAACTTAGAGCAGGTAAGGAGATAAACCACAAGGGATTGAAAGACAGCACCTGCTGTGGTGTACATCTCATGTTACCTGTTAGAACTGTGAATGAAAAAAATAAATTTAATTTACAATGGTGAATAAAGAGGATCCCTTGCAGAAGGGGCTCCCCCTTTGATTGAAGGATAAAGAGATACAGGAGATGACAGAGAGGGCCCAGCTGCTACTGTGGAAGAAGCTGACACACAGAGTGTGAAGGAGGCACTAAGGACATGGAGCCTAGAACGCAAAAGAGCTCATTAGGCTCTCGAAGGTGAGAAAGGTGTTCAAAGCCAGGAAGACGTTTTACACTTGGATAGAACAAAGGGCACCTTTGTGTAAAGAGTTGCTATTTATTGGGGATCCGTTATGGGTGGCTCCAAATTCTACATGTATTTAAACCAACCTGGCCCAATTTTAGAGCAAACATATACTCTCAAATTATAACTCAAATACTATACTTGGCACCACTGTTCTGTGTATATTATGAGTTTTCTCGTAACTCTTTTTTATGATATAGATTTCTAATTAGTGAAGCCTAGTGTAAGTTTGTGAAAGCTACCAAAGCAAAGTACCACAGACTGGGTGGCTTGAACAACAGAAATTAATTTTCTTATAGTTTTGGAAGCTAGAAGTCCAAGACTCAGGTGTTGGCAGGATTAATTCCTTCAGAGGCCCCTCTCCTTGGCTGGCAGATAGCCATCTTCTTCCTGAATCTTTATAAGGTCTTTCATTTCTGTCTGTTCTAACCTCTTCTCTCCTAAGGCTACCATTTATACTGGATTAGGATCTGCCCTGATGACCTCATTTTTACTTAATTACCTCATCAAAGATCCTGTATCTAAATGCAATCACATTCTGAGACACTGGAGGTTAGGATTTCAACATATGAGTTTGAAGGAGGGTGTATAATTCAGTCATACCATAATTAAGTAAAATATGTTATGGACAGAAAATAATTTTTAATAAATCTGAAAATGTAATTGATAAAGACTTCAGTGATCATTTTTATTATCATGGGGTCTACATTTTAACATGGATATGAGGTTGTTAATAACCCCCAGACTAAGTGCGTATCCTTGACATGGGTCAGAGTTAAAGATCTTTTGCCAAAACAGAACTGTCCTTCTGATTTTTGCAGCCAAGATGAATGTTGTCATATAACTTTGATTCTGGATGAGCTTCTGACTGCATGCTTGACTGCCTGCAGCCTGCGCCAAAAGCAATTCAGAAAAAAGTCTCTCATGCCGAACATCCGTGGTTCCAAGGCAGGAAGAGTGCAGGAGAGGGGGGAGCTGTTATAAAGAGAAGCGAAGTCTTCTAATGGCTTTTGGTAATCGGCCCAGCTGTACTAATTTGATTTTTTTGAACTGAAAACTCCAGGACACTGCCCTGAACAACTGAGCTCATGCTGGAAATAGCATCCTTTAAAGTGTGACTCCAGGGACAGCCCGGGTAGTATAAATAGCTTTAGGAATTAATTTCAAGATATGGGCCAAGTAAGTAACTGACTTGGTAACATTAAGACATTTTCAAAAGATGCACCAGCTATTTTCAACTCTGTATAGATTTTTATTGAAATAATGACCCAGTGATATGAGAAAAGCTAAGGTTAAACATTACTTCCTTGGAACTCAGGAATCTGGTAAACTTGCCCTTCCCAAACACAACCAAGAACCAAAAACTAATTGCAAATGGTCCCGGGGCAGCAAACCCAGATGTCGCACATATGGAGATGACACACTTGGTTTCTTAGAGATCTACTCAGACCCACTCCCATGGCTTATTTACTCTTGGTTTTCATGCAGTTCAAATGAACATAGTTATCTAGTTTCCAAGTCCAAAGACCAAGGCATCAGATTATAAGAACTTCTAATGGACAGAATGCAAAGGTGAGAAGAGTCATCTGACCACTCTTACGGAAAATTTCAGAAAAATCTCTAACAAGCAAATAATTTTAAAAAGCAGTGAATTGAGGGTTTGTGTAGTGTATGGGCAACAGGCCTGCTCATGTCAAATGGCCTTTGAGTGGGTCATTACATTATATCCTTAAACACCAAATGAGCTTTGTAATAATGACTTAGAATAATTAAGGAGAGAATGATATGATCTATGTCCTCTGTTTAGGACTGTAGAGAAGTATGTAATTGCTTTGGAAAGACTTGTTCCAAATAAAACGAAGAAAAATAAAAGGAACTTCCATACTCAAAAAGATAATAATGGTGTACTCGAAGAAAATCACCCATCATTGTCAGTGAGGCCCAAGGCCAAAGATTTATTTTAATTGTTAATTTCTAACCAAAGGACATTCTCTACTCTATTCAAATTCCCTCCAGAGAGTTACTAAAATAATTTAGAAGTCTAATGTCTGATGGTCAGGTCAAGTGAAGGCCTTACCCCTTCTGTGAAGTCATACCCGACTGCAGTTGATTCCCTACGTGACCTTGGCTTTTGAATCTACTGGGTCATGCAAATGGAGCAATTGATGCCACCAGAGGTGGGAGACCTAAGGGTCAATATCATTACCTGTGCTCAGAGTTAATAAGAACTACTTACCCTGACTTACATAAAGATAGAATTAATCTACCTCTCCTACAGAACTTTGAGTATCTTGTTCTTCTCACAGACATAAAGAATCTATACTGATGATTTATATCCCCTCATCCAAATTTCTGGAAGAAATATACATGCCACATGTTAAAATAAAATGGGCTGTTTCATAGGATTCTGATTTACAGCTAAACCTTGAAGTTCGAAACAAAAAAAAATGGTAACTATCCTATGAGTCACCCAGGACTGGTGCTGGACCCTCCCCAGGCAACTAAAGGAGCTACAAAATCTGCCTACAAATGCTCTTCCCCTGGAGAGACTCCGGAGAGAAGACAGAGGGAGTTTTCTCTCTCTCAGAGCAAAGCGAGGTGAGGAGACTCCTGGAGAATGACTAGAGATCTAGGGTGCCTTCTAGAAGGGAAGACTGGCAGGTTTTTGTTGTTGTTGTTGTTTTTTAATTCAACTCACAGGTGCCTCTTAGGCCAGGAAGAGCTCTTTGGGAGCTGCTGGGCCGGGGGATGTGGACATAGAGCCTGGTGCTCACTTCTGGTTTATGGAGGCAGCCTGCACCCGCATAGCTGGAGATGCTGGGAAGAAGATGAGAACCATCCTAACCCACCACAGGCAGTTATCCAGGGCGCTAGGGTGGGGTGTGTGTGGAAAAAAAGACGCTGTGATTCTCATGGCTCCCACAGGAGGACAGAAAATAGTGGAAGGGAGGAGTTTTAGGAAGATGTGGATGGGGAGACTTTCTCAGGATGAAGAGACCAGAAGGAAAACCATGCAGACCTCCTACCAGCAGCAGATGGTACTGAAGCAAACCAGGACAGACACCGGGACTCCTCCCACTATCAACCAGTCAGCAGGACAGAAGAACTCTGCCCATCTTTTTACCTCCTACTGGAACCCTGGAGGAGCTAGGCTGGGGTGGGGTGGGGTGGGGTGAGAGACTCCACCTAGGCCTCTGGCTGTTAAGAGTCCTGGGAGGCCCTGTTAGTCCATGACACCAGAAAGGGCTGAATCAGGTATTAGACTGACATTTTTTTTTTTTTTTACTAGAGTGGACTGATTTTAAAAATCACGGGTGGCCAGAAGTTTTGTTACTAAAGTGTAGGAAAAGAAGAAAATGCAGTTGAGATCAGGATTTTAAAAATGTCAGGTTGGGTGAGGTGGCACACGTTTCTAATCCCAGTGTCTGGGGAGGATGAAGCAGGAGGATGGCGACTTTGAAGCTAGCCTCAGCGACTTAACGACACCCCGTCTCAAAATAAAAAATAAAAATGGGCTGAAGGTGTGGGTTAGTGGTTAAGTGCTCCTGGGTTCAATCTCTGGTACAAACAACAACAACAACAACAACAACAACAAAACTCAAATTCACTAATTAATTAATTTAAAATGTCAAGACATTTTCAGGGAAGGGAAAAGATGTCTGCGCTCCTGTGGATTCTTGGGTTCTTCAGGCCTGTTTAGGTACAACCCTAAAAAATGGCCTTCAGTGCCAGACAGAGATCATTCCAGAGCAGCTATGTCTGAAGGGAAAAGGGGGTCCTGGAAATGGTCCCAGGGTTGCTCCAGGTCTGAGATGTTGCCAAATTTAAAACTTAAAAAAAAAAAATATTTTATGATGTCTTTTTCATATTACTCAGCCTTAAAGAAGAATGAAATTATGGTATTCGCTGGTAATTGCATGGAACTGGAGAACATCATGCTAAACTAAATAAGACAATCCCCAAAAAACAAAGGCCAAATGTTTTCTCTGATATGCGGATGCTAATTCACAATAAGGGGGGGGCAGGGGAGATTAGGGAAGAATAAAGGTATTTTGGATTAGACAGAGGGGAGTGAAGGGAGGGGAAGAGGGAGAAGATATGGGGTAGGAAGGATAGTAGAATGAATTGGACATTATTACTCTATTTGCATATATGATAACAAGACTGGTGTGATTCTACATCATGTATAACCAGAAAAATAAGAAGTTCTACTCCGTTTATGTATAGTGTGTCAAAATGCATTCTACTGTCCTGTATAACTATTAGAACAAAAAAGTGTAAAAATAATGAAGTCTCTTTTCCTACTGTTTCATCTTATTTTTTTAAAAACTTGCCACAAAGGTAGAAAAAGCCTTTTTTGAGATAATTTTTGAAGATTTTTGTTCTATCTTGTTGCAAGGATAAAAGAAACAAAAATTCAGATCGGACTTTGTAACACTTTCTTTAAGATATACATTTCTTTCTGCTAGTTCAAGAAATGTTCCACGTTTGAGGAACAATAATAATAATGTAAGTTTTATGCTTAGACCCCTCAAAACTGTGTTAGCTGTATGTTTATCTATGGAAAACCAGGTACTCTTTCTATAATAAATAAATAATATATTTATCTAAAGATATATATGGATTATTTTTCATCATAGAGCCGAGGCCCCAACACTATGCTTGATTTCAGGATTGAGATCTGTTGGTAATTGCTCCAACTGGCCCCCAAATCTATATACTAGCATCTTTGGGAAGATGGAATGAGGGATTTGGACTATTGCCATATTTTCCGTGCCAGGATACACCATTGAAATGTAGTGCATTAAGTAAATAATATTATTTTTCCAATATTGTAGAAGAGGGCATTGAGCCACAGAGAGGTTAAATACTAAGATCACAAAGCTTAAGTGAAGGAGCTGGGATTCAAATTCATTTAGTCTGACAATTAAATCACCTTTGTATCATCAACTGGGTTTGAGCGTTTAAAATTTCTTTGCCAAGTACCTAGGCAAAAATGGCACCTTACTGATGTTTTAATTTGCATCTGTTTGATTTCTTGTGATGTTGCACGTTGTGTTATTTGGCTCAAAGTCACACAGCTTCCCAGTATTGGAACTGAGAATCAAACTCGAAGTTTCCTGATTCCAAAACTGTGATCACAGCCATCCAGTAACTGTAGCATGGTGCTGTTCGACACTCGTGCTAACCAGCACCACCGTCACCACACAGCTTTGCCCTCAGTGTATTCAGCTACCTCAGAATAATCCTCCAATGGCTCTCCAATGTATTGTTCATGTCTCTTAATTGGTTTGTCTTACATTATAAAGTGACACATTGAAATATGACTCAATCTTTATAAAATTCATAAAGTTATGAATTATATTAGGATTAACAGCATTCATGCAATAAATTGCTGACTTAGATTTGAAATACTTTGTTGCCTTTTCTTAAAGGACTGTTTATTTAAGAAAATTTTCAATTTATTTTTTTCCTTAAGGAAAATGCTAAATTAGCACAGTGAAATTGTGAGGACTGCTTGGTGGGAGGGGCAGTGTGGCCAAGTCTGTTTCATACATTCAGTTCTGTACCAGGGGCCACTTCTCTGTCCTAATACAACTGTCATATTCCAGCTCTGTGGGAAAAAAAGGTAAAACTTTCCTTTTGGAACTTTCTTCCCATGCTGGATAAGCATCCAACTAAGGGTCTGTATTATTCATTCATTTATTTATTTTCTCCTTAGTTTCCAATTTTAAAAAATTTCCAGTTAAGTGATTTGAAGCATGAATGAATACAATATATATGATACTGGGAAGGGCTTTTACTTTTTAGGAGACAGTTTATTCTACAATTATACAATTGCATTATTAATAAATTAATAGCACTGTGGATATTGTCCTGATTGAGCATCCTTCACGGGGCCCAGGAGTGTATCTTGATGGGCTTAGAAGGGGGAGGTGCTGGGGGCCTGAGTTTTTCCTCCATAATACACAGCTAGCTTGTGGACCATGGTGGACACTCATGGCATGAGTTTTGGGTTCAAGTTGAGATCACTGTTACTAATATAGTTCTCGTTGAGATTATTGTTTGTTATGAATCTTGGTTTTTCACTTTCTGTTTTGTTTTGTTGATGGGGATCTCACTATGTTGCCCAAGTTGGCCTTGGACTTGTTATTCTTCTGCCTCAGTTTCCCTGAGTAGCTGACCTGACTTTCACTCTTAACTTGGGGTGTCAGAGCTGGACTACAGAGTCTCCTGCCCAGGGCAAAGTGACACATCTGTAGGATCTTTGCCCCCCTCCTGGCTGAGCACCACAGGACTGTGGCAAGGGGTGACAGCAAACTAGTAGGGGAGCCCTTAGGAGGGAAGATGGGGCCACAGGGCATGATCATGACCCTGGGATTCAGCTCACCTCAGGGAGAGTTCTGGAGATGACCTACAGGTAAAGTAGATCACTAACCTACAAAACGCAGCCAAATGCCACATGTCTGAAGCTGTGCCATATTTTCATTTCTCTTTTCTCTTATGTTGGGTTCTTTTAGAAAGATACTGACCTAAGGGTTCAAGTGTAAGAGATTTATTAAGGAAATGCTCCTTGGAGCCAAAGTAGACTGCGAAGGAGTAGAAATCCAGAAAGGATGTGGTTTCAAGGGACGTCACACTCAGCCTGATTCTGACACGGGCTCTGGAGGCTAACTGTGCAGGGTCTGTCCTCTTCAAGGGCCTTCGCACTTCCACCACAGCCTGCTCTCCAGGGCCTTGGAAGGGAGAGAACTGCTCGCCCATGGGAGGCGGTTCCATGCTCAAGGGCCAAAGTCAGAGGTGCTGGGGATGGGCACGTAGAACCTATAGAAAGAACGTTTGGGTTACTAACAGTTTCCACTGTCTGCTACAGCTTCTGTAGCTTCACAGTCTTCTTGAGATTAGAAAATATTAAGTATGAATTAATAGAAGAGGTGAACCACTTAGGGTACCCTGGGTCTGGTGGCTCTTCTTCACCAAAGAGAAGCAGAACCAGGTCTGTTTCCTTTAACAATGTAATAATAAAATACTTTGTAAGATGCTCCCAATTTTGATGCTCACTCCCTTTAAAACCATTTGGGCAGTGGATACGGTACGATTCAGCGATAATCCCTTTATCTCTGCCCTGCCCCATACTTATGCATAGTCACAGGAACATGGGGGAGTGTCTGGGAGTGGTCATATTATGGGCAATTTTAAGGTCTAATTTGCTCTATTCTGCTCTGTTATTTCCTTTCTTTTTTAAAATTTGTTCTTTTTTAGTTATACATAGCATTAGAATTCATTGTGACATAATTATAAAAACATGGAGTATAATTTGCTCTAATTTAGTTCTCAGTATTTCTCCTTTCCCTCCCCTCATCCCTCTCCTTGTTCCCTTCCCTCTACTCTACTGATCTTCCTGCTATTTTCATGAGTGTCTGGTGGATTCACACAATGTTGAGATTCACTGTGGTGTATTCATGTATGTACATAAGACAGTTAGGTCAGATTCATCCCACTGTTCTTCCCTTATCCTGTCCCTCCTCCCTTCCCCTAATCTCCTTCCTCTACTCCACTAACCTTTCTTCAATTTTGATAGAATCACCTCCCCCCCTTTTTTTCTCTTATATCCTCCCCCTTATTTTAGACTAGCTTCCACATATCAGAGAAAAAAAATGACATTTGACTTTCTGGGTCTGTCTTATTTTACTTACAGTCTCCAGTTCCATCCATTTACTGGCAAATGGCATAATTTCATTCTTATTTATGGCTGAGTAATATTTCATTGTGTATATTTCATTTTCTTTATTCATTCATCTGTTGAAGGGCATCTAGGTTGGTTCCATAGCTTAGCTATTGTGAATTGTTCTGTTATAAACATTGATGTGGCTGTGACACTGTAGTATGCTGATTTAAAATCTTTTGATATATACCAAGGGGTGGGATAGCTGGGTCATATGATGATTCCATTCCCAGTTTTTTGAGAAATCTCATATTGCTTTCCAGAGCAGGTACACTAATTTGCACCCAACATGTATGAGCATACCTTCTTCCCCACATCCTCACCAACACTTATTCTCATTTGTAATCTTGATAATTGCCATTCTGACTGAAGTGAGATGAAATTTTAATGTAATTTTGATTTGCATTTCCCTCATTGCTCCAGATGTTGAACACTTTTTTATATATCTATAGAAGATTTTATTTTTTCTGTTTATTTCTTTAGCCCATTTATTAGGTTTTGTGGTGTTAAGTTTCTTGAGTTCTTAATATATTCTTGATATTAATGCTCTATCTGAGGAGCAAGTGGCAACGATCTTCTCCCATGGGAGCTCTCTCTTCAGATTTTTAACTGTTTCATTTTCTGTACAACTTTTTAATTTGATGCCATCCCACTTACAGATTTTTTTATTTTATTTCTTGTGCTTTAGGAGTCTTGTTGAGGAAATTCGATCTTGTACCAACATGTTGGAGTGTTGGACCTACATTTTCTTCTACTAGTTGCAGAGTTTCTGGTCTAATTCCTAGGTCTTTGGTTCACTTTGAGTTGACTTTTTTGCAGGGTGAGAGATAAGGGTCAAGTTTCATTCTACACATGGATATCCAGTTTTCCCATCACCATTTGTTAAAAAGGCTATCTTTTCTCCAATGTATGTTTTTGGCACCTTTGTCTCGTATCAGATAAGTGTATTTATGTGAGTTTGTCACTATGTCTTCTAGTCTATTCCATTGGTCTTCATGGCTGTTTTGGTGCCAATACCATGCTGTTTTGGTTACTATAGTTCTGTAGTATAACTTGAGGTTCAGTATTGTAATGAGTCCTACATCACTTTTTTTTCCCTTATTTATATGTGACAGTGGAATACATTACAATTCTTATTACACATATAGAGCACAATTTTTCATATCTCTGGTTGTATACACAGTATATTCATACCAACTTGTGCCTTTATACCTGTACTTTGGATAATAATGATCACCACATTCCACCATCATTTATAACCCCAAGCCCTCTCCCTTCCCTCCAACCCCTCTGCCCTATCTAGAGTTCATCTATTCCTCTCATGCTCCCTCTCCCTATTCCATTATGAATCAGCCTCCTTGTATCAGAGAAAACATTTGGCATTTGGTTTTTTGGGATTGGCTAACTTCTCTTAGCATTATCTTCTCTAACTCCACCCATTTATCTGCAAATGCCATGAGTTTATTCTCTTTTATTGCTCAGTAATATTCCATTGTGTATATATGCCACATTTCTTTTTATCCATTCATCTATTGAAGGGCATCTAGTTTGGCTCCACAGTTTAGCTATTGTGAATTGTGCTGCCATAAACATTGACCTACATCACTCTTTTTGCTCAGGATTGTTTTGACTATTTTGGGTCTCTTATTTTTCCAAATGAATTTTAGAACTGCTTTTTCTAGTTTTGTGAAGAATATCATTGGTATTCTGGTAGGGATTGCATTGAATCTGTATAATGCTTTTGGCAACAAAGCTCTGTTCTGTATCTCTGAAGAAATCCATTTAGTATATCAGTCACTCTGGTTATGGGATTAGAGAAATCAATTTTGAACCCTGGCTCTGTGGCTTATTATCTGGGTGACCTTGAACATGTTATTTAACATCCCAAGCTTCAGTTTTCCCACCTGTAAAACTGAGCTAATAATGGTGCTTGCCTCGTAGAACTGTCAAGAGAATTAAATGAAGATGTTTAAATTAAGTTACATACACATATCTGACTCATGATTACATGCTTCACATGGCATTAGCTATTGTTATTGCTATTTAAAATTGAGGTTGTGGTATATGTTACAAAAAGTTGAAGAATGGAATGTTTGCCACTCAGGCAGGTAGGAATCTTTTTCTCTATAAACCTCTACTTTTCCCCACTCTTTATGGTGGTGGTGGTGGTGGTGGTGTGTGTTCACGTGCATGCATTTGAAAATGTGAGGAATGGATGACAAAGGGGAGAAAGAGAAAAAATGAATGGGGATCGCACAGGCCCTGACCGCCCACCTTAAGCCCACATCATTTCTTGCTTTCCTTGCTTGATTAGGCTGTTTTCAAGCCCAGGGGCTTATCTCATTGTAGCCTCGTACCTTCAGGCCAGTGGGACCTCAGAACAGGCCTGGAGATCAGAAAGCCTGGTTTTCATGAAAACTCCTCCCAGTAGCTGCCACATTTACTGCTCCACAGGAGGGAAGCACGGTGTCCATTCTGCGTTCTATGTCATCTCTTGTTAAGAACTGGGCTGCCTAGCATTCTGCTCCCATGCCGCCTGCTAAGTGGATGTCTCTCAGAGTGAAAGAGAAGATAATACCCTGGATAGACCCATTCCTTAGCAATTTGAAGCCATTCCTAATGTGCTTACTGAGCCTCAGGCTAACCTAAACCTGTATTCTGTGTATATTTATCTCTAGTATTTGCAGAGCCATCAACAGATACTCAATTATTAATAAATGTCTTGCTAGATATTTTAGTAAGACATCTCACTGCTGTGACCAAAAGACTTGACAAGAACAATTGTAAGTAGAAGAATTGTATTTGACACTCCTGGTTTCAGAGGTCTCAGTCCATAGGCAGCCAGCTCCATTGCTTTGGGCCCAAGGTGAGGTGGAACATCATAGTGGAAGAGTGTGGTGGAAGAAATCAGCCAAGGACATCATACCAGGAAACAGAGAAGCAGAGAGAGAGAGAGAAGGAGACTCTACTTGCTAGGGACAAAATATCTACCCCAAAGACATGTCCCCAGTGACCTACCTCCTCTAGCCACAACCTACCTGCCTTCAGTGACCACTCAGGAGATTAGTGCATTGATTGGGTAAAGGTGCTCATAATCCTTTCATTCCACCTCTAAACCTTCTTGCATCATCTCACACATGAGATTTTTGGGGACAACTCACATCTAAATCATAACACTAGGTAATGGGCAACACGATCATTGTCATTGTCTTAGTTTATAGCCATTAGTATTTCCGTCAGAGTTTGCCTGATGTTTTAACTATGCACAGCAATTGTATTTCTATGAGAAAGTTTTTGTTTTTTAAAAAACTGAGCATCCAAATTTTTTATATTAAATCTTCCAAATGTTGACAACCTACTTAAAAAAAAAAATAAAAAACCGCAAACACTATTGGGACCAACTGGAACATGAACAGAGATTAGAAAATGCCTGCAAGTTGCTGATTTGTAATCTCTCAATTATGGCTTTGCTTGGTGGACCAGGGTGGTTTGCATTTTCTTGTCACAGACTAAGAAATGGTACTGACTTGTCATTCCTAGCAAGGACTTCACAGTCTGATTTCATCAGCAGACCTATGCGGGGAAATTGTCAAGATCTGTTGGTAGTTACCTGTGGCATTTTCCACTGGAAGAACCGTTTGGAACTGAAGGGTTGATGCTTGTCACAAATGTGTCACTGACAAACTAGAGAAACCTGAACAATCTTGGAGAAGTGTTGAGTGTGTGCAACTTTGTCCTTGTTCTGCTCCTTGCACTATCAGGACAAATCTCTGATTCAGTGGCTCCCAGTGGGGCTTTCCAAGGCTGCTGAGCCGAATCCCTTGGTAACAAGAGCAAACAATTACAAGGCTTCACAGGAGGATGGTTCTAGGCAAAGTCACTGCTATGCTTGTCTGCTTTCCCTCTCATAACAAGAACCTGGGCTCCAGAACAGGAACACTGATCAGCATTTGGATAAAAAATGTTAATTCTGTCACTAAGGCAACATTTAGTGTTTGGTTTTTACCAAAGAACAAATGTCCACGGATCAGTTCTATATCTTGTGGCTGCTAAATCGAATTATGTAACTTTGATACTGATGAGATGTATTCTGCATGTTGAACAGTAAAACTGTGGATCAGGCAGAGGTCAGGAAGGGAACACAGGACACACTCCAAAGGGACCACTGAGTGGAATGTAACAAAGGGACTAAATGCAAAGGTTGGTTGGGGCTTTGGGAAAACACAAGGAATGGTGAGGCAGGGAGCTGCTTCCACCCTTAGACATGAAGGGACCAGGCTTCTAGGAAAAAGTAGCAATAATCTCAGGAGTCAGCCTTTAGCCACCAAATGGCAGCTGCGGCCTCAGAGGAGCACAACCACCGCCAGCCACGTTCCTGTGGGGCAGCCTCCCTCTCCTCCTGCCTCCAGTCTTCCATCTTTCTCAAGCTGGCCAATCTCAACCAGAAAGTGAAAGGCAAGGGGGGCCAGTCCACTCAGTGCTCAGAAGTCACCCTCTGGGATCACGGCAGGTTGGGGAAGGATGGAGAGTGAGGCTGGAGGGCAAATGGGGACTATCCAGAACACCTGGCAAACTCTAGAAGATGCTCGAACCATTTCTCATGTGACAATGTCAGATTTTTCCCAAAAGACATTAGGGAGTAAAATGACATAATTACCAAACCTTCTCTGAAAAGGGGACTAGGGAGAAAAATACTGAATCCCAGTTGTAGAACTCTGATATAACATGAGTCTGTGTGTTTTTGTTTTTAAGAATATGAACGTGGCTGCAAAGCCCTGGGCCAGGGTGACAGACTTTTGCTTTCTCACACTATGTTTGTTTGTTTTTTAATGCTTTTGTTTTAAGCAGTTTTAAAATCCTGGATACCTTTCACAGCCTCCACAGGTCTTACCACTCCCTAGCATTTCACCTGTTATTCATGTTACCGTCTGGCTGTGGAATGCTCCTGAGTTTGTGAATCTACATCTAAACCTCGAGAAGGATTCTCGAAGCATGCTCATTCTTACCTGGAACACAGGTTATCAGACTCCACTCTGGATACACTGAATCAAAAGCTTAGAGGGTGGGGCCAAGCAAATGCTTTCACACACCTTCCAGGAGATTTGCATGCTTGCTGAAGTTTGAGGATCACAACTGGAGAGTGTAGGGCTCTTAATATCCTATCATATAGGGCACATCTGTAACCCTCTTAGTTCTTCTTGCACAGTCGATACTAGCAGGAGGTCCTGACTTATGTGCTTTGGGAGTTGACCTCTATCATCAGTAGGATTGGGGTTGATTCTTACTGATTTATTATTGCCACAGTTATTTACTGGTTTAAGATCACTGCATTGCCAAAGTCACATTAACAAGTTCATAAAAGGTAGAACTAGAACCAAAAAGTCAATAATGCTGGGTTGTATATTTGACCTCCTTAAGTTGAGTTGGAAAAATACTTTAATAATATATGTCCAGAAAACTCTGGAGGTCAAGCGCATGATCCATGAGGCATGAAGCATACACAGGACCAGTACCTCATAGGCAGTAAGTAATGAGGCCAATGGGGACAAAAGGCTCCATCCAGTTCCTGCTCCATGCTACCCCTCACTTAATCTGTGATTTCAGTGATTTGTTCTGTACCATGTAAGCCCTTGACTAATTCTTGCCTAAAAGAGCAAGAATTATGCCACTGACAGGGTGAGTCTATATAACTCATTTCACCCTGTAGACTTGAGTCTTTAAAAATGAAAAGGCCAAAGCAACTGCTCCAATATTGTGTGATTCCATTCACATGGTGATAGGGTTGGTCTGGCTGGTTCAATTTTGTATGAGACTACTGTATGAGCCCTTCTACATTATAGAAGAAACTATATAGAAGAAACTGGCAAGGTCAGCCAAATGAATGTACTAGTTCTCCAATGCTGCATAGAAAATTCTCCCTAAATATACAGTTTGCAACCACAAATAGTTATGGCTTCACATAGTTTCTGAGAAACAGGAATCTGGGAGTGGCTTCACTGGGTGGTCCTGGCTGCAGGTCTCTCAGGTGGTTGCAGTTGAAGTGTTTGAAGGCTTGATCTGCCAGAGGATCTGCTTTCATACTCATGCAAGTTGGCAGGAGGCCTCAGTGGTACCCACAGTGTCCTCTCCTCAGGGCTGCTCACCATGTGGCAACTGCCCTCTGCCAGAGCCAATGCTCTAATAAAAAGCAAAAGCAACACAAGAGAATGTCTTTTATAAACTAATCTCAAATGGACACGCTATCCTTTCTACCAGGCTTTTCTGATCATGCAGGCGTGGGAGACCACCACACAAGGGTGTAGAGGCCAGCAGACAGGGATCACTGGGATCATCTTGGAGGCAGGTTACCACAGGGAACCACATAGTAGCTGATGGATTGCTTCAAAACACAGGAGTGGTGCAGGTGGCAGAACAGCTGTGCATTGTAAATGTAGACTCAGCAGGAGCCAGGCAAGAGCCAAAGCTTTTCTGCTAATTGTGATGCTTTCAAGTCTATTCCAGATACTGCTTTCTGTTGTTTGGTCTGTGTACTACTGAAACAGTATGCGTAAGTTCTGCATGCTGGCACATGTGCGCCTGGAGATAGTGGCTTGCAAATGCTCACCAGCCAAAAGGACTTTGCAAATCATGCTCCATCTCTTCTTTTTAGCTGTGCTTGTTTCCTCTAATTGAGAATCGAGTCTCATTTTTCTGGGATGCTCAAACATATTTGGTAACCTCTCACTAAGAGATGTATCTTTCCAAGCATTTGAATATTAGCATAACTGAGCTGACACAGAGTCCCTCATGATCCTTGTGGGTCTGTATTTTGGTGATTTAGGGTAAGGGGACAAAATTTATCAAGCTAAGATATTAATTACAATTTTTCATTGAATTTTTTAAAATTTTTCTTTAACTTATGTAAATAACAATGATAAAAGCTGAGATCCCACCCTCAGCTGTACACTCTGTAATTTACAGGGGAAGAATTAATACAGTGGTTTAAATGCCCAGACTCTGGTTTGATGTTTAAGTCAGCTTTTTCACTGCTGTGACCAAAAGACCTGACAAGAACAATTAGAGGAAGAAAAGTCTATTTGGGGGCTCACAGTTTTAGAGGTCTCAGCATGTAGATGGCCGACTCCATTCCTCCAGATTTGAGATGAGGCAGAACATCATGGCAGAAGAGTGTGGCAGAGAAAAGCAGTGGGGGACATGGCACCAGGAAACAGAGAGGGGTGGGGAGAGTGCTCTGCTACACAAGGACAAAATATGAACCCAAAGGCACACCCCCAGGGATCTACTTCCTCCAGCCATCTCCTACGTGCCCACAGTTACCACCTGGTTAATCCCTATCAGGGGATTAATGCACTGACAAGGTTAAGGCTCTCACAACCCAATCATTTTATCTCTAAAGCTTCTTGAATTGTCTCACACAAGCTTTTGGAGGATACCTCACATATAAAACATAACAGATAAGATCATCCAGAATCAAATTCCAACTGCCACTTGGAACCTTGGACAAGGTACTTAACCTGGCTGTGCCTTGGTTTCCTCATCTGTAAAGTGGGAAGGTTAAGGATACATTTCCTACAAACAGTACTTGTCACATAAGGAGCTCTATGTAAACATTAGTCACTGTCATTATTTAGCACTGCTACTTCCTTTGAGGTCTCTGTGTGGCACAAATGTAGCCATTGTATGAAATTTCATGTTCTGATTGAGATCTCAGGGATCCTTCCCTGGCCTGAGCTATCTGCATGTGGTTTTTTGTTAGTTTTGTTTTGTTTTCCCCTTGCTGCAGGCTCAAGAGACTCAGTCTGCTTTCTTTTCTTTAATTACTGTCACCAACCCCCTTATTCCCTGGGACTGCTTTTCACTCATGACCAACTAGAGCCTGAGAAGTCTTCACTATCTGGGAAGCGACTATCCTTCCACATTTAAAAAATTTTTTTTTTCCTGCTAATTAAAGCACAGAAATAGTCCCACACCTAGAAAGTAGAAAACCAAAAAAATCTTCCTGAACTCTTAGGATTTAAGGCCTTTCTTCATAGTTTCTTGGCTCCCCTAAATGCCTAGGACCCTGGCCATCCCTGTCTTCTTTCTTTCCCAAGGATAAATATGGAACCCTCTCCTCTCTATCTCTTTTTCTTTCTCTCTGGGTCTTGCTGACACTTTTTTTTTTAACCTGAGGGCTCTACTTTTAAATCCTTGCCCTAAAATTTAAAATGCAGGAACAACCACAGAAATGAGTTTATTCAACTCAATACAGATAAAGAGTGAGGGAAGGAAGGAGAGGGAGAAATTAAAAAGAGAGAGAGAGAGAAGGTGAGAAGGTGTATGTCTCATTCATGTGCTAGGCAATGTTCTAGGGTTTTTGTTTGGTTTTGGTTTTATTTTTTGGGCTGTCTTTGCAGTTGGGGCTAGGGTGCTCAGGACAGGTGATCAATATATTTATAAAAGTATTGCCCAGTGAGTCAGACTTAAAGATACTTGGCATTTCTCTAATGAACCTTGGCAGCTAGAGGCTGATTTTAAACTGGATCACAGTTCAGGAACTGGTTGTTCATGTTGGAAATCAGTGAAGTGATATGCCCTTACATTTAAAAAATAAGGAGTAAAAAAATACCAGAAACTCCCTTGGAACCTGATTGACAAGGCTTCTTGTTTTTTTTTTTTTTTTCTGTCTGCTATTTTATTTTTTACCAAAGGATCTTCTTCCCTCTCTAATTAATTGTTGAGCATCTCGAATATATGCAAACATGGAAAGAAATTTATCGTAGGTCTGACAAACCCTACCATCGCTGTGACAAGCACTACATCAAAGTTGTTTCAACACAGATGTTTCCATTTGATAAAGAGGCACTTAAAATAATGAACTGAAACATTTGAAAGCTTACACATTTGGCACCAGATTTATTAATAAAGTATTAGGGAAACAAATATTTCACATTAAATCATAGCTGTTTCTCTGAAAAATAGCATAAATTTTGCCCTGCATAGAGAGGCTTTCATCTGAGACTCTTCAAGTATTTAATGAGGATTAAGTTACCCGACACGCTTATCAGATAACACTAGCTTACAACTGTGATCTCTATTTTGAAGAGGAAAAATGGAATCACCAAAGAGGAAAGCAACTTGTCTGAGTTTCTGTAATCCAGATCATAATGGCTACTTAGTGGGCACTTGCTATGTGTCAGGCACACTGTTGACATGTTTTATGAACATTATCATTTGATTCTCAAAATAATTCTGTGTATAGATACAATAATTGAGACTCAGATCAAGTAACTTCTTTAAAGTGACACAGTAACTTATCAAGTTCATAATACGCTGCTAAATGTAGTAAATTAGTGACAACACAGAGCTAAAATCTTTCTCTTTAGGCAACCCAACCCCATCCTTAGGTTTCTTTATCTAGCTATTTTAGAATGCTTAAAAAACTCAAATCCCTCAGAATAATGAATCATCCGCCAGTATTATTGTGCTAAATACGTTACAGTCAGAGCCTGATTCCTGAGTTGGGGCTGCAGTCTGTGTAGGGAGGAACCACCCAGCCTCAGCTGGCTCTATGAACTTCTGCAGCCATACAGAATCTCACATGGAATGCGGTTATGGCAAGTGGAACACAGCAAGGGCAAGGGCAGACCCAGTGTTTTTGAGGAAATGATGCATGTTTGATATTGTGACCATTTTTCCAGCAAACCTTTAGTCTGAGAGGTAGTAGGGTAAATTATATCACACTAAAAAGAAAAAAAAATCACTAATGACAATGCATTGGGTTAATGTGGAGAGTTTATAAAGAGAAGACACAGATGCATAGCCTGAGCTGGCCCTCAGTTGGACTTACAGCTAAAAGGGATATATCAGAAGGCTCCACAGTGGAAAGTTGCACTGGACACATTCTTACAGGGATAGCACTCTAATAAGATCCAAGAGCAGGAAAGAAGATGAGAAGCTACAGTGGGAATCTCATCTTGCTTCCTCCTCCATCCTCCCTGCTTCCTCCAAAGAAATATAGAGGGCAAAAAAACACACTTGGAAGGTGGCTTGTGGAAGAGACCTGGGCAGAGGGGAAATCCAGGAGAGCAAACAAAAGAGATGCAGAGGATACGGAAGCTCCTGCTCTCCAGTTCAATGACAGTTTTGTGTCTCCTCTAGACTGAAGCTCAAGTAGGGATCTGTCAGGCTCAAGAGGCTCTGCTCAGTGCTTGGAGGAAACAGACATGCCTATCCCTTACAGACAGTGACATCTAATAAGAGATGAGATGCACATGTGAATGCAGTCACATGAGTGATAACTGTGCTGAGTCATTTATACTAAAAATATCACAGAAGCATAGAACAGGGAGGAGAAATTCTTGTTAAGGGAATTGGGGAGGATTCGGCTCATGTTGTTGGGGTAAGGGATTTCAAACAGAAAGAACAACAATCATACAGACATTGATACAGAAAGTTTTTAAAAAAATGAAGCCAGCAGTTTGATTTACAATGCAAGAAGGCAAAAAAGGTGGAGTAGGAGATAAGTTTGGCAAAGCAGATAAAAGAGAGATGGAGCAAAGCCTGGTCTATCGGTACTGAGGATCTGGAAAGAAGTCGAGGAAAATGCCTCCTCTTCCTTCATTCCTCGGGATGCTCCTTGTGCATTATGAGATTAGAGGATCACATGTACAAGAAGTAAGAGAGGGTCATGGGAGCCAGGGGGGCATCGGCAGGAGCATAGCTTTGGATGAGTTAGGACCACAAGAGCTGGAAGGTGAAGGGGTGGCAAGCTCAGAACCAAAGCATCTTCCTCATGGGTGTGTTTCACAACCCTCTGAAAGTAGTAGGATTGGGCTCTACAGCTCTGAGGACACTGAAGCCCTAATTTCGGTACCCTAGACCACTTGGATATAAGAACATCCTGATGTCTTATTGCTGTATGTAGGGATTCAGCTTCACATGACTGCAGCCATTTTTAATCAAAACTGCCATGATTTCCCTGAGTTATCCTGGTCTGTTTTCCACACATAATTTCCTAGCTCACTATAAATAGCAAAACCATTAGAGAGGTATGTGGAGCTTTCTAACGGTACCCTGGCACCCGAAGTGTGCCAGACTCTTTGATATTAACTTCAGATGAAATTAGGTACATTCTGGCTTGGATGAAGTCACTTTTGTCCTGACCACTTTGAAAGCCTCCTCTCTGTGACCTAAATTGTGAGATCCACTAGTCTTGCTACCACCCAGGGTCACAATTCTGTCAGTATATCCCCAGTAAGTTGTACTTTAAACAATCCTAGATCTGTCTGCCTCTGTCTTCAACCTCAGAGCACCTTGGGGCTGGTTCTCGTATGCTGGGACTGGATTTTTTCCCCCACAACACTATTTTTCAGCAGTCTGCCCCACAGTAAGCTTGATGCGGAAAGATGTGTCTATCTTTCTCCTCTCCACAGCACGTGGCACAGTGCCCACCCTGATACAGCACCCAACTGCTTATTGAATGACATGCAGTTCTAGGAAGGGGTTACTTTTAATTTGTTTGTTTATCATTTCATTGTATTTTTTTTTATTTTTTAAAGAGGAATAGAGAAGGGAGACAGTTCCTCACAACTTTTCAAAAGCACACTAAAGAACATGTGGACTTGACAATGAAAGGAAATATTTCCAGAACCGCTCAAGTGGAGCCCTGAGAAATCACACCTGCCTTGGCTTTAATGGTAGGGACCACCACAGAGCACACAATCAACTGGTATGAAGCACCATACCTCTGATTTGGAAGCATTTGGCATCATTGGCATATGGCATATCTTTAAATAAGCTAGAATCCTAGAAGCCCAGAATCCTTCCCTTCTTTACCAGCTTCTTGTTACAGGTTGACTTATGTCCCCCAAATATTTATAGGTTGAAATCATATCCCCCAGTATCTAAGAATATGACCTTATTTGGAAACAGGGTTGTTGCAGATGTAATTCAGGTAAGATGAGGCCATGTTGGATGGAGTAGAGTAAGTGTCTAATTCAGTCTCATTTGTGTCCACATAAAAAGGTGAAATTTGGACATGGCCACAGGTAGAATGCCTAGTGAAGATGAAGGCAGAGATTGGGGTGTTGGTTCTCTAAGTACCAGAGATGCTTTTAGGAAAAGGTCAAAGGTTGCCAACAAACCACCAGAAGCTAGGAGAAATTCATGGGATAGATTCTTGTTCATATCCCTCAGAAGGAACCAATTATATTGGCACCTTGGTCTTGGAAATCCAGCCTACAGAACTGTAAGATAACACATCCTATTATTTAAGCCACTCAGTTTGTACTGCTTTGTTACAGTAGTCTTAGCAAATTCATGCACTCATCAAGAGTGACCCTGGCCCTGATAAGGTGGCCATCTCTTCAGGGCCTCTCTTCTGAATGGGGGAAAGCCAATATCACCTACTTCTTGCTAATTGTTACTTCAGAAGAACATTTCCAACACCTCATCCAGTTCTTGATTAGGAAGATAAATCATCTTATGTTCCCAGAAATTTTTAAAGAAAATCTGAATTTGTAGTAATGAAAGTAGATCAAAGACCTGGAGGGGAATGGTTCATATTACAAGTCTGGACACTGAGTCCAACAGGTCAGGTGAGGGTGAGGTGGGACTTCTGCCCTGCTCAGTGATTCTCTCTTAAGATCAGATGCAAAGTGAGCAATTCCATGGTCCCTTCTTTGCAGGCTCTCAGCTCTTTAGCAGTGGGAATAGATTTGATTTGCCAGGTCTTCTGAAATAGACTTCCTTGTGAATTTTTTCCCCAATGAGATTTGACTGTTCCTGTTATACTTAAAGTTGTCTTTTATGCCCCATTTCATTGGGTCTATCAGGATATTGCAAGCACTTCAAGGCAAGGATTCTACATTTATTTCTTCTCTGATGCTCCAGTACACTGAACATATAATTTATTTAATAGTATCCTTAAAAGGCCTTTTAAAGTAATCCTTGTAAATGGCCTTGTGACTTTGGTGATATTGAACTTCCAAAGGAATATGTACTTAAGGATTTTTAATATATCGGAGCTAAAGCCTGAAGGGGTTGCCTGTGATCTAAAGGGAAATTACTCAGTGGAAGGGAAAATATCTAGAGAAAAAGAGTCCAGCAGAATCTTACACAACACGAAATATAGCACTAAATACAAAAGGAAATTAGTGGTTAAACTGTTCTGGATTAGAATTATTTGCAAGATGAACGATGAACCAGCTAGTTCAAAATCACAGGGCATTTCCTTTCTTCTTCTCACATTAATAATTAGAGCCAGAGCACAGACATTTAGGTACATTTTAGTGTAAATCAGGATTTCTCAAATTCTGCACTATTGACATTTTGTTCAGGATAATTCTTTGCGTGGGGGTTTTTGTCCTGTGCATTGTGCAATATTTAGCAGCATTTCTGACTTTACCAGCTACTTGCCAGTAGCACCCATCCCACACAGTTGTGCTAACCAAAAAGCACCTCCAAACATTAGCTAAATGTCCCTGAGAGACAAGGTCACTCTCTCTTGAAAACCACTGATTTAAATGCAAGAAGAAATGTACTTCAAAAAGCATTTATTTCCTTTGACCAAATTATGCTATGTTCATGAACAAAAAATATCATAACAAATCCCAATTTTATGTACAATTATAATGTACCAGTTTAAAAATATAAATAGAAGGAAGACCAGTAGAGTAGAAGAAGTGGCGCGGTGGGGGGGAGGGAGGAGAAAGTTTGGGAGGGAAGGAGAAGTACTGGGGAATGAAACTGAGCAAATTATGCTAAGTGCATGTATGAATTTGTCACGACTTCTCTCACTATCATGTATAATTATAATGCACTGATAAAAACAAATAAACAAACAAAAAGTGTTGATTTCTTGATCTTCCTGGGAAGGAATGAGGACACTTCATGGATATTGGTTACCACAAGCAGTCACCTGTCTTAAATATTGCTGAGGAAACTGGAAAAGCCAGAAAAGAGCCTGGAATGGAAGCCTTCCTTTCCATGGGGTTTCTCATCATTATTTCCTGCCTCTGGTTTACTGACAGCAAAATATTAGCCCTGTGGAATTCATAATCAAGCTTGCAAAAAGCTTCTGAAAAATCCCAGCCCTTTCCCACATTTAGCTTATGTACCTGATTTTACTCATGTGGGATATGATGTTAGCATCTCATGAAGATTCATGTCAGAGACTCAGAGCCCCCTGCTGCCTGTGGCCAGGTGTCTTTGTCTCCTGTTGAAGCTTTCTTCCTAGGGTCCTCCAGGAACCCTGCCATACAACATTGTCTAGTGGGTCGACCGTGATTGTTCTTCTTGCAGTGGAAGAAGTCTGCTCCACCCACTGAGGATTCCCTACTTTGGGGCCAGTGTCATTGTGGAGCCATGTTGAAAAGTCCTGTATGGTCCCTGGCATGTGTCCCATGTGACAGAGAAGATGAAGATGAACTTTCCCTTATGTTTGACTCACTTCTGGCCCCAACTCTCTTGGACCTGGGCTCTCGGAACTACAGAACTGGAGGTAGACAGAGTCTCTGCTTATACACTCACACAGAGGGACAGTTCCTAAGCCACAGCCTGGAGTTGAAAGGCTGGTCTAGAAAGTGCTACATCATCTACACATGGTGCCTGGTCCCAGCCCTCCCTTGTGCTCTGAGAAGGGATACTGTCCTCATGTTCAAAGGGCTAGTACTGGTTCTGCTGCCTGTCTGTGGGCTGCTCCTGCAGAGACTGAGGACTTGGAATGTCTGTGACAGCTGTAATCCCTCGCCTATTACCAGCATCGATGAAAGGGACATCCGACATCACTAGTGCCATGTGTACAGGCCGCGCTTTGTGACACTGGAGGCTGTACACCTCTTACCACCGTCCCAGTTTACTTCCCAGGACAACTCTTTTCTCAGAATTTTTTTGTAGTCAGAATACCTCAAGGAGACCCTCCAGTAGGTTGCTGCCAAAGTAGACAGCTTGCTGTTCATATGTTTGGCAAACTCTGAGTATTTAGTCTTATCAAACCATTTGTGCATTAATCCGTCAGTCAGAAGGCATCATTTGAATACCTACTAAGTGTTAGGCTGAGCTGTCTTCATGAGCTTTTACCCTAATGGGAGAGACAGGCAGAGCACCAGGGAACATGCAGGTGAACATGATTTGGGGTTGTGATGTGAGCCTGCGGGAAATGAGTGGGGGATGCCATGGGGTGTGATCAAGGGCATGGCTGTTGGACAGGGACCTTAGGAAAGGCTTCTCTGAAGAGATGGTATTTGCTCTGAGACCTGAGGTGTGCAAGTTCCCAGCCACTGAGTTGCTGTGGAAGAGTTCTGGGGGCTGGGAACAGCATATACTGAGGCTCTGCCTGTAAACAAGCTTGGCCAGTTGGATAACACCATAGGGAGCCAGTCAGTGAGAGAAGGAGCCCCATGAGATTGGCCTGGAGGGTTGGGCTGGGGACAACCATGGAGGGCCTTGTAAGCCAAAGAAAGGAGACTGGATGTAACTACAGGGGAAGCCACCAAAAGGTCTAGGCATGAGAGCAGTATGATCGCACTGACAATCCGAAAGACCACACTGGCTGCTGGGTGGAGAATGGAAGGCTGGTAGCAGAGAGGTTGTTAGCAGATGGGTGGGCTGGACTAGAGAGGTGGAAGCATGAATTAGGTGGTGGGCACGGAGATGCTGGCAAGTAGATATATTTTTGGCAAAATCAATAGAACTTGTGAATGAATGAGAAGCTGGCAGAAGTAGGAGGAGATGTCAGCTGGTTGGTTGGTGCTGCCATTTTTTGAAAGGTATATGTCCGAGGGGGAAATCATATTGGGGGATAAAAGGAGTAAACATTTCTGTCAAAGAAACTCCAAGTTTGAGGTCATATTAGACATTGAGGTAAGGCACCCAAGGAGGAAGCTACACGTGTGATTTTTGGAGCTATGGGAAAAGTTACAGCCAGAGACAGTTTGGAATCTCAGGCAGCGTTCAAGCCACAGGTGCAGATGAGATCATTTAGGGAAGTGAGTGAAGCTAGAGATGAGAAGGGGACCTGACCAAGGCCTGTGCACCTGGAGAAATCCTGCCAGGAAAGCAAACTAAAAAAAGAACTGTTGCAGAGACAGGAGGAAGGCCAGGAGAACTAATATCCAGGAGACTGAGGTGAGTTTTGAAGAATGAAGGACAGGTCGAATACATCCTGTGCTTCTGAGGCAGAAACAGATGAAGGAAGGTATAGAAACGCTGGAGGCACATTCAATGCCACCTGCTGTCTCTCACCCATCGGCCTCAAGAAGTGCCTCTGAAATATCAAATCACTTGAACTGAGCATTCAGAGTCATCAGCTGTAACGGATAAATTATACAGAGATTTTGCTGTTTGCTTTAAGTAGAGTAACAACAACAACAAACAACAACAATAAAGATCTAAGCATTCATTTCACCAACACTGATCTAGTGCCTGTTATATGCCAGCCACTGAAGAGACAGTGGGGAAAATAAACATGGTCTATCTCCATGGCCTATGAGATGCTGTGATAGATAGAATAATGATCCCTCAAAAATGCCCATGTTCTAATCCCCCAAACCTGTGTACATGTTATTTACATGGCAGAAGGGACTCTACAGAGGTGAGTAAATGAAGGATCTTGAAGTGAAGAGATTATCCTGGATTATTTGGGTAAGCCCAATTGAATCACAAAATTCCTTATATGAGGGAGGCAGGAGGGCCAGAGTCGGAGATGGAGATTCAAGGACAAAAGCAGGAGTGATATGAGGTCATGAGTGAAAAGTGTAGGCAGCTTCTAGAAGCTGGAAAAGTCAAGAAGACAATTCTTTCCTGGAGCCTCCAGAAGCAGCAGAGCCTGGCAAACAATCTGAGACCAGTAGCATTGTAACCTGTAGTTTTTAAGCCACGAAGTTTTGGTAATTGTTACAGCAGCAAGAGGAAACTAATACAGGTGCTTATCACACGTGCACATAAATAAAGGGATTAATTGCAAATTGTGATACGTGCCTTGAAAGAAAGAGATGAGAAGCTTCAACAGAGCAGCTGATGGAGGTTAAGGAATCAGGAAGGTGTCTGGGAAGTGACACTTTAGCTGTGCCTTGAAGGATAAGGAGGAGCAAGGCAGACAAAGGAGGACAGCAGGTGTGAAGACAGAGAGGGAAAGAACTTGGCATCTGGAAGACACAGCGGAGGCCAGGGCGACGGGAGCAGAGTGAGTGAAGGGTAGGAGTGACAGATTTAATGAGATGTTCAGTTAAAATTGAATTTCCTGTAAATAATAAGTAATTTTTAGTATAAATCTATCCCACGCAATATTTTATCTGACAACTAATGTGAGGGAGATTGAATGTGCAGCCAGAGGTCAATTCATGCAAGGCTTTACTGAAGAACTTGAAGAAACCTTGGATTTTATTTTGTAGGGAAAAAAAATGCTCTGTACACACTTGTTAAAAAGCTCAATTCCCCCCTCCTTATTAAAGAAACGTTCATGAACCATACACACATATATATTATTTTCTTATTTTAGCACTGAGGATTGAACCCAAAAGGGTTTAACCACAGAGCTATACCCCCCCAACTCTTTTATGTTTTATTTTTGAAATAGGTTCTCTAAGTTGCTGAGGCTGGCCTTGAACTTGCAATCCTCCTGCCTCAGCCTCTGGAGTCATTGGAATCACAGGTGTGGGCTACCAAACACAGTCACATTAATATTCTTAATTGAATAATCAAGGAAAGGAGGAGGAGCATTGTTTCATGAAGAAGCTGAACTAGAAGAATGATGTGTTTAGGGGGGCCTACTCCCCTGGTTTTTACTGCTGACATCAGTAGTCAACCCCTTTCCATAGAGCCTGGATGCAGTCTTGAAGCACCTCTTGGGCTTGTTTTTTAAGCAGCCACTACTAATTCACTGTGTGTGGCCTTCAAGTTAAAACCCTCTATATGTCATCCAATCTACAATTTCAAGATGCACTAATGTTTTATGTAGTTCTAAAAGAAAAACAGCGATGAATCATAACATGTATTGTTTTGAATTTTCATTTTATGTTTACTAAAAGATCTTTGAGGAGAGTTTAGATGAAATACTACCATCTATCTCTCTTGTAAATGTATGAAAAGCTAAATGCATGAATTGTTCAAATCACTCACCAATTCAGTGTTTTAAGTATATATTTCCCATGCTATAGCATCTTCTGTGCCACCAAGAATGAGGGTGATGTATCATTTGTTCAAAAATGATCTGTTGGGGCTGGGGTTGTAGCTCAGTGGTAGAGCACTTGTCTAGCATGTGTGTGACCCTGGGCTCCATCTCCAGCATCACATTAAAAAAAAAAAACTAAAATAAAGGTATTTTGTCCATCTACAACCATATATATATATGGTTATTGTCTCCAGAACTTTTTTCTGAGCTGTTGACACCATAGTACAATATATAATGTTGGTAATTTTAAAAAATCTTGCTGGTAGGTATTGTGAAAGAAAAACCAGAGCTAGAGAGCCGTTAACAGAGTAAGAGCAGATTTTGTTCTGCACTATGCAGTAAGGGAAAAGAGACCTCCATTTAGAAGTGGGATCATTTCTAAATACAACATGGGCAGGTGGGAATTTATAGTTAAGGAGCAGGATGAGGATCAGTGATGGGAAGTTCCCCAGGGAAAACATCCAGGGATAAGAGACATTCTGGCTAAAGTGACCTAACAGGACTCTTGCTGAAGAAGGGCCGTGCTGATCAGATATGACTTGGAGGATGATGGAGGATGAGAAATGGATTAGATGTGGAGGATGGGGGAGTCTTGCTAAGCTGAGCTGGGAGGGTTCTTACTAAAACTGAGTTTTGTAAAGAAGTGCAGAGTTGGGCCTAGCAGAAAGCTCAGGAAGTTGCCTAAGATTTGGTCAATCAAAGAATCTCTGTCAGTACTAATGGGAGGTTTTCAAATAGCCAGTATTCTTTTCCTTTTCTCAGACAGTCCTTCAGTGGTGCAGAGACAGAACCATCAAGGGATTGAAGTTGTGCAGTAATGCTAGGAATTATGATGAAGTTCACATGTTCAAAGGCAAAGTCACCACCACCACACCAGCCTTGAGGCTAAGAGCAATCAAAGACACCACTGCTCTAAGACCAAGGCTGAGTTTGGAAGTGTCAGACTTTTGAAAAATCATCTACATTTTATGAAATATGGTGACCGCCATTAGGGCGATTTTTAATATTCCAAATAGCTATAATTTCCTGAAAATGAAGCAATTTGCACAGAAGTTAATTTATTGTTTATGTGCAATCAGCTCTGGAGCAGGGGTGTGTGTTTTCACTGGTACTGAGTCTTCACAAACAATGGTGAGCCCTAAGAATAAAAAGAAATGGTGATGGCCACTGAGGTTAATTAAACATTTGTCTGGATGAGGTTAAAAATCACTTCCCCATTTCCCCTTAAAAAGGGCCTTGTTGCTATTTTATTTATTAATAGAACCATGGGAACAACTAATAAAATGAAATAGGTAATTAAGCTCTAATGAAGCTCTAGAGCCAAGCATTCCAGACATGTAAGAGCAAAGAAATAGAGACTATTTTATGTGGATACAGTGAAGATGATGTTTATAGATACTACTGTGCAATCCTCAGTGTTATGTCAGAGCAGGATAACCTCTAATAATTCCCAAACAATAGCTCACAGGAAAGCTCATATTCCTAGAAATTACTTATATTTACCTCTTTAAAACTGCTGTATTTCTCAGTGAATCTAGACAAATGAGTGCTGCTTTTTTTCATGAAAACAGAGATGAATTGGTTGTCTATTAATATGAAGTATCTTGTCCTATGAAACAACTATAAGTTTACAGATGATTTCCTTCTTTTTTAAAAAATTAAATTGTTTTAACTGTACCCTAGAATATTGACATCTAAAGAACCATGGAAAGAATCATTTTCTAATATAGATAATTATTTCCTAGTTTATCTATTTTGGAAGTTTAAATGCTTACATATTGAATTTTCTTAAAATAGGTCGTGATTATAATGGACTAATTACAACCTAGAAAATGTATCTAGAGTTCTTCCTTTGTTGTTTTGGAGGGTATTTTTTTTTTTGTTTTATTGTTGGTTTTTGCTGGCTGACATCTAGTCTAATACCCTTATATTGAAAACAAAGAAACCGAGATCCAGGGAGATTGGGTTCACTCAGTGGGCAAGGTCTCCAGTCTCTCATTCTGGGACCATGTCCATTGGGTTCTGTGAGATTAGCAGTGAAACTAAAGAAACATGTTGTTTACCACCAACTTGTTTTTTAAAATAATCTTTATTTTTAGATTTACTATGTCCATGATCATCTTTCCTCTGAGTAATTAAAATGCAGCAGATGCTTCTGAAATTGAACAGAAAAAGGCCTAGCTTTTAGATCTTATTACCTTTGCTTTCTCTCTGAGCCTAGTTAGGATTTGTTTACTGGACATCTGTTTCTTTATAACAATGCATTGATTTTTTATTTGATGATAATGCTTTCTAGCAAGAAGAAATGAATTGTTAAAAGACCAGAAAACCATTATACTGGTATATGGAGCCAGTTCCCATTCATAGCTCATGTAAACTTCTATTTTCTATTCTTCATATCATAAATATCATGACACATTAACTACTGCCTTCAATCAGATCTATGTCAGTTTTATTTTTGTGTTGATATCATTTATAAAACTCCAGCTGATTCCTTCCCTGTCTCAAAAACCTCCTTTTAGGAACTGAACAACAACAAAAAACCTTCTCTTTTCTACGTGCTATTTTAATAGAGATAATGTGTGTGAATCGAACTTTATGGATTATATTATCCAAAATGATCTATGAGAGCCGGTGTAATCATACTTGCTGTTTAACCTTAGTTGTTTTACATAGCTTCTTTGCATCTCAATTTTCCACAAAACAAAGATAATGTCTTACTGAATAAGAAGAAAACAAAATATCCTCTTCAATACATTGAAACATAATTTAGCACATACAAAAAAAAGTGTTACTGGAATTTGTTGGATGTGGGAAACTAATATCCAAATTAAAACAAGAGAGTTACTCTGAGTCACAATTTAACAGGTAAAAAATGTTCAATCTGCCACTGGTTCAAGCCCCATATGTCTGTATGTTTTCTTGGCATGAAGTTTTCTGACTTTTTTTTCTCCTTCTTCTTTTTAAGGTCTGGGGGCAGTTGGTATTTTTTTTTTTTTTTGGCTTGGTACTTTTTGGGAGTAGGACTCACATGGATAAAGATAAGATTTTTATCTTTCCCTGATTTACACAGTGGGGTTTACACAATTTGGGCTGCCAAGCTGTTGGGAACACCATAAAATTGATATTGGAAGCACATAGATCCATCTGGAACATTTACAATGCATATCAGAAGACAAGGAAAACAGCAGAGATCCTTGGGGAGAACGCTTATGTGGAGACCTTTGGAGAAATACTTGGATCTACCCTCCTTTCTTGTGTCTACCTTTCTGGACTCAGTGATTTAGTATGAGATGTATGTTGTTGCAGTTGAAGGGAAGAGGTTGTATTAAGAGGCGAGAAGGGCTGGGTGCAGTGGTGCACACCTGTAATCCCAGCAGCTCAGGAGGCTAAAGCAAGCATGTGGGGAGCCACTCTGAATGACCCACGTCTTCCATCCTGAAGTGGAGAGGCTCTGAACCATCACTAACATTTCGTAGTGACTTGGGTATCCTGGTTCAGGAAGTTGAGAGTGTGTCTTCAGATGTAGGCGTGTCACCCATGGGGTTGAGCTACACTCACCTATTCCTTTGTAATACTAGCCCTTAGTCCTGTTTGGGATAGAATGTCCCATGGAAACGCCCTTTGTGTGTCTCCTTCTCTTGCTCTGCCTTTGAGTGTGGCCTTCCTAGATGTCAGTCAACCTGCTGACAGCAGACATCAGGAAGCTAGACTTAACCCCCTGAAACCTGACCCCTTGCCTCATTTGAATGGCTTCTCCTCAATAAAAGGGTTCAGCAAGTGCTCGCTAGCTCTCTTTTTGCAGACCCTTAAGGTCAGAGGAGCCATCACAGAACCCAAAGAAAAAGGTATTTCATTCTCTTGTGTGATTATTTCATGCAGCCCAGTTCACCTGGAGTGACCCTGAGTGTTTAAGTTGTGAGGAATGTGACACAGGAGGATCACGAGTTAAAAGCCAGCCTCACCAACAGCAAGGTGCTCAGCAACTCAGTGAGACCCTGTCTCTAAGTAAAATACAAAATAGGGCTGAAGATGTGGCTCAGTAATAGAGTGCCCCTGAGTTCAATCTCTGGTACCAAAAAAAAAAAAAAAAAAAAAAATGAAGAAGAAGAAGAAGAAGGAGGAGGAGGAGAGGAGAGAAGATTTTTACCATAAAAAGGATTGCCCTTCCTAAATTTTGAGAAAAGGTCTGTTTCCTCAAGCTGCATTTGAGATGGCACCTCACATACCCATGATGTTGATGGCACCGTGAGCACAGAAGTTTCTTCAGGCTCTGTGAAGTGACCAACCTATGTCTTTCCTTCACTACTACAGACACCCGGAGGACAGGTTCTCCAAAGCATGAGGTTTGCTGGTAGCAATAGTAGTCAGATGACTCATGATTAGCCGATGTGTTACTAGTAGATGAGTAGACAAGTGCCACTTCCGGAATAAATTGGGGTGAATACCTTGTCCTCTGCCACATCTCCTAATAAATCATTCTATCCCTCATCAAGAAAGCAATAATGTTCCTGGAATTTTTTAATATGGAATTATGAGTGCTCCAATATGAAATTATATTTCAAAGTTTCCTCTGGCCTGGATGAAACAGATCATTCTAATTTTTATCTGACTAGAGAGCAGACGGTTCTTGCATTTTGATGAACAGTAAAGGAACCAACATGAAATTTTGTAGATCTTTTGCCATCTCAAGCAAAAGAAACACCATATTCATTGACAAGACTAAGCCCCTAATTAGAATGAGATATATTCTGTGTGCATGTAATTTTATCAAAGTGAACTCTACTGTTCTGTATAACTGAAAAGAACCAATAAAAATATTCAAATAAGAAGCAATTTAATAAGTAAAAGCAGCCCAGCCCCTATTCTAGATTAATGTCCCTATGTACAGGTTATTGAAACCAGGGACATCTTTATATACTATTGTTATTCCTTCTATATGTATGTTTTCCTGATAGACCTGGATGGCTGTGAGGGCAGAGTCATGCCTGTCTTGCCCACTGCTTAATTCCTACAACATAGTAGGTCTTGATGAATAACTGTTAGTTACTTGTTTGCTTTCTTTAATTAGATAAGAACATATTCTAACTCTCCTTTATGTTGTAGTCAGAATTACCATCCTTAAAGTTAATTTGATTTATAATTTTAAATATATATAAATAGAATTTTAAAAGGAAACACTGTATTAAAATAAAGTGGAGGAGATGGGGGACTTCTGAATGAATCTTCTTTCCTTTTAGTTAATACATATTGAAAAAGAGGTTGAGGGCTGGAGATATAGCTTAGTTGGTAGAGTGCTTGCCTCACATGCACAAGGCCCTGGGTTCAATCCCCAGCACCACAAGAGAAAAATTTTTTTTGAAAAAGAGGTTGAAGCAATGAAATTGAAGACACTATCAAAAGCCTATCAACAAAGAAAAGCCCAGGACCAGATGGATTCTTAGCTAGGTTCTACCAGACCTTCAAAAAAGAGACAACACTAATCCTCCTCAGATTATTCCATGAAATATAAAAGAAGCGAACCCTTTCAGACTTATTTTATGAAGCTAGTATCACCCTGATACCAAAATCAGGCAAAGACATGTGAAGGAAATAAAAATTCAGACCAATATACCTGAAATGCAAAAATTCTCAATAAAATTCTGGCAAATCACATACAAAAACATATTAGAAAGATAGTGCATGTTGATCAAGTGGGGTTCATCTCAGGGATGCTTGCAAGTTTGGTTTAACATTCGGAAATCAATAAGCATAATTCACCACATCAATAGACTTATCTCAGTAGAAGCAGAAAAAGCATTTGACAAAATTCACTATCCCTTCATGTTCAAAAGAGAAAAACTACCATTCAGTAGGAACATACCTCAACATTGTAAAAGCTATATATGTTAAATACAAGGCCAGCATCATTCTAAATGAAAAAAAAATTGAAAGCACTCCCTCTAAAAACTGGCATAAGACAGGGGTGCCCTTTTCTACCACTCCTATTCAATATAGTCCTTGAAACCCTAGCCAGAGCAATTAGGCAAAAGAAATAGACTAAAGGGATATGAATAGGAAAAAAAGAGGTCAAACTATTCTTATTGGCTGATGACATGATTCTACATTTGGAAGACCCAAAAACTCCACCAGAAAACTTCTATAACTCATAAAAATAATTTAGGAATTAAATTATTTTAATAAATCAGTTGCATTCTTAATACACCAATGACGAATAAACTGAAAGAGAAATTAGGAAGACTATCTCATTCACAATAGCCTAAAAAAAATTGGGGGAATCAATCTAACAAAAGAGGTAAAAGACCTCTACCATGAAAACTACAGAACTCTAAAGAAAGAAATTGAAGAAGACCTCAGAAATTGGAAAGATCTCCCAGGTTTTTGGATAGGCAGAAGTATTATTGTCAAAATGGCCATACTACCAAAAGCACTATAAAGGTTTAATGCAATTTCTATTAAAATTCCAATGATATTCTTCATAGAAATAGAAAAGACAGTCATGAAATTCATTTGTAAAAATAAGAGGCCTAGAATATCCAAAGCAATCCTCAGTAAGAAAAGTGAAGCAGGAGGCATCACAATACTGGACCTTATTCTACAGAGCTATAGTAACAAAAATGGCATGGTACTGGCACCAAAACAGACATGAAGACCAATGGAACAGAATAGAAGACACAAGAGACCAACCCACATAAATACAATTATCTTTGTCTACATACTAGACAAAGGCACCATAAACATATATTGGAGAAAAGATAGCCTCTTCAACAAATGGTGCTGGGAAAACTGGAAACCCATATGTAATGAAATGAAATTAGACTCCTATCTCTCACCCTGCACAAAACTCAGCTCAAAAAGGACCAAGGACCTAGGCATTAGAACAGAGACCCTGTGTTTACTAGAAAAACATAGGCCCCACTCTCCATCATGTTGGCTTAGGAACCAACTTCCTTAATGAGACTCCTTTAAGCACAATGAAGTAAAACTAAGAATCAATAAATGGGATGATATCAAACTAAAAAACTTCTTCACAGCAAAGGAAACAATCAAGAACGTGAAGGGAGACCCTACAGAATGGGAGAAAATCTTTACCAACTGGACCTCAGATAGAGCTTCAATCTCCAGAATAAATAAAGAACACAAAAAACTTAACACCAAAAAACCAGAAAGCCTAATCAATAAATGGGCAAACGAACTGAACAGACACTTCACTGAAGAAGATATATAAGTGATCAACAAATATATGAAAAAATGTTTAACATATCTAGTAATTAAAGAAATGCAAATCAAAACTACTCTAAATTCCATCTTACTCCAGTCAGAATGGCAATTATTAAGAATACAAGCAACAATAAATGTTGGCAAAGGTGTGGAGGGAAAGGTAGACTCATAAATTTCTGGTGGGAATGAAACCACTCTCAAAAGCAGAATTGAGATTCCTTAGAAAACTTGGAATGGAACCACCATTTGATCCAGTTATCCCACTCTTTGATTTATATGCATAAGAACTTAAAATCAGCATACTCCAGTGACACAGCTACATCAATGTTTATAACAGCTCAATTCACAGTAGCCAAGCTATGGAACCAACCTAGGTGTCCTTCAACAGATTAATGGATAAAGCAAATGTGTTGTATATACACAATGGAATATTATTCAGCCATAAAGAAGAATGAAATTGTGGCATTTGTGGATAAATGGATGGAACTGGAGAATACCATCTAAGTGAAATAAGCCAGTACCAAAAACAAACAAACAAAAAACCCCAAAGGCCAAATGTTCTCTGATTTATGGATGCTAACCCACAACAAGGGAGGGTGGGGAGGGGGAAGAATAGAAGTCCATTGGATTAGACAAAGGGGAAGGAAGGGAAGGGAGGGGAGGGGAATAATAAGGACAGTAAAATTAATCGAACGTAACTTTTCTGTCCTTGTATTTGAGTACACCACCAGGGTAACTCTGCATCATGTCCAATCACAAGAATAGGATCCTAATTAGAATAAGTTATACTCCATGTATTGCTGAGAGCCATAGCTGAGTCGGAATGGCCCCTGGCATTTTGCCAGAAGTAATGGTTGAGAGGCGAGCCATTAAGATGATGCTGGATTGATTCAATTGTATATAGACCCCTGCTGTCCGCCTCGGGCGCCCACTACTTTGGAGTTCTCGCTGGGATTTCCTGGGGAGTTCGAGTTGGTTGGTGAAGTTCCGGTGGAGGGAGTTCCGGTTGGTGTGGTGTGCCGGAAAGGGCCGCGTGGGTGGCGTTCGGGAGAGTTCTCAGGGAGTGTGCATGGAGTGCTGTTGGAGTTCAGGCAATAAAGTTTCCTGTTTGAACATACAAGTGCTTTGGGGCGGCTTGGTGATTTGTGCCCAGCCAGACTGCGGCAATGTATACCAAAATATGCTCTATATCTAAAAAGAATGAATAAAATAAGAAGTCTAAAACTAAAAAAAAAAAAAAAATAGCTGAGAAAAGAGTTTCACAAGAGAAAATTGAAAAGTGGGATAAGTTAGTATCATTAATGAGACAGGGTACATTTGGGGGCAGGAAACAGGCAGTATGCTGATGTGGACCATCTCTCCTTATCTCCTGCCATTTAACCTGTGTGCAAGTGACTTAATCTTCAAAAGAAGATAATGAGGTTCTTTTTTAAGTCTTTTCCAAGTGCTGGAAATAACAGATTAGGTAAAAGGTCATCAGCTCCCTTGCTTGGGGCCATTGAAATGGTGCTGACACTTTTACTTAAGAGTGATGGACCCCAACTCAAATTGGGTTCAGAAACAAACACAAAAAGAAGAATTTACTGGCTCATGAAATGAAAAGTCCCAGGGATGTGCTGGCTTCAGATAAGGCTGACATACTGCCCAAACCATGAGGACTCTGTCTCTCTCCGTGTCCTTCAGTGGCAAAGATGATCCCAATAGCTCCAGGCTTGCATTCTACCACCTTAAGCAATATGGACAATTAAAGAGCTCCTTCCCACAAGAGTCCAGCCAAAGTCCTGGGCCAGCTCTCATTGTTCTAACAGAGTCTCCTGTGGCTGAGGCATGGGAAAGACTGGTTGGCACTGGATCCTGGGCCCATCCCTGATTCAGGGAACTGGGGAGGGAGGTCTAGCTTCACCTGCACCACACAGCCTTAGAACGGACAAGGGGGCTGTCATGAGAAGGCAGGGCCATCATCCAGAAGAAGGGGTGTGGGGCACGCCAGAGCAACATCTGCTACTTCCCGCCACCTGCCTTTCCTTGCAATAGACTCTCAAATCAAAAAGGCCGACCCTCGCTTTCGTTCCACTTGAATTTCTAAAGTACTAAGCCAGCTGGCTTCATGCTGTCATTGCCTCAGGAAGTGTTTGTGATGATGTTCATGCTAAATTCCATTAAAACAGTAATTTGGAATATGTGAAATGATATGATCTAATGGTGGTAAGTCTTTTTAGAGGTGACTTTTAGCACTTCCGTCAATTAGGGTGGAAGATTGATCCTGCTTTGAGTGCATTGGTCCTGGCTAAAACCTTCCTCAGGGAGGATCCTGTTTTATGTATTCCTACATTTGCATGTGTTTACATATAAAACACACAGGACTGCAGGCTTTTTGTAAATTAGAAATTTTTTACTATACCAATTAAAGTCAAAATTGCTTTGTCTCTTTGCTTGTACCAGCCACTGCTGGTACAAAATAGAAATTTGTCGCCAAAGATTGCACACCCAGTCTTTTTACAGTGTACTTTATATTGTTTCATCTTCTATCATTTCTGTTGTTTGTGAAATGATCTCTAGAGCCTGTGAGAGTAGGAGACAGAGAGTATGGCCTGGATCGTTCCATAACTGGAAGCAAAACATATCGCATCTCCTTCCTTAGCATGTTTATGATGTGAAATCAAAAAAATAAAAAGGAAAAATTAATGTTTGTGTCATTCTTTGAGTGATATCAGTAGTTTACTGAGAACTTTTCACCTCATAGTCTATTGACCCAGATGAAAATAAATATAAGACAATAATAGGGTTGGTTTGACATTGAATAGAATGAGGTCTTGACAGAATCTGTAAAGCTTAAGAGCCTGCCTCTGAAATTTGACTTCTTCAGTTTCCATTCCAGAACCTGTGTGAACTTGGGCAGGTGATTTCCCCTACATATGCACTAGAGCTGCTTTGTCTATAAAATGGGATAATCAAGGTAGTTGGTTCACAGGCTGGAATGACAATTACAGTTAATGTCTATGAAGTGCTTCAGAAATTCCCAACCCTGCAAAACAACAAAAGTTCCCAACAAAAGTTTCTCCACAGGCATATAATCATGCCCTGAATCCTCGATTCCTGGTTTCCTGTTCTCGCCCTCTGCAGGGTCACATTGCCTCTCTTGGCTTTCATCTTGGGCAGTGTCCTTTGAAGACCACCAGACCAGGTCCCTCACTGCCCCAGTACTAATATCCTAGTCATTGGAAGAAGGGATACTTGCTCCCAGTGCTGCTTTTAATTCTCTGCTGTCACACAGGTCATCTCCAGCCATACAATTCCACCTTTGAACTTCCCCTGGGGAGACTCAGGCTGCAG